>NW_028241221.1:0-128942 GCF_964263255.1 Lissotriton vulgaris
CTTTGGAGCAGTATATATGTGTGTATATATATATAAATATATATATATATATATATAAATCCGTTTTCACAAGTACCCACTGCGGGGTGCACTCACTTCTCCACATCCATAGGGTCAGGGAAGAACAGACACACTCGACGTCAGTGACGCGTTTCGGGAATGGCTCCCTTCTTCATAGGCTGTCTGCTACATAATGGCTGCCACCATAAGGATTTACCCAGCGATCTCCTTTATTTCAATGTAACATACGATCACATTCAGGTGAGTAAATGCACCGTTGCTTTCTGGGACTGGGAGTCCTAAATAAACAAAACCCATGTGGGCTGCTGGCAGTCTTTATGTAAATAATTGTAAATCTCGGGTGTGGTCCTTAAATATCTTCCCCCAATGCTTCCAAGTGAAAAAGTTCTGCTCCGCTGAAAACACAGTCCAGCAGCGGAACCGCTGTTCTATCTGCGGCGGTGCTCCCCCTCTACCGGGCTGGCCGATAATAATCCGTTTTCACAAGTACCTACCGCGGGGTGCACTCACTTCTCCACATCCATAGGGTCAGGGAAGAACAGACACGCTCGACGTCAGCGACGCATTTCGGGAATGGCTCCCTTCTTCATAGGCTGTCTGCTACATAATGGCTGCCACCATAAAGATTTACCCAGCGATCTCCTTTATTTCAATGTAACATACGATCACATTCAGGTGAGTAAATGCACCGTTGCTTTCTGGGACTAGGAGTCCTAAATAAACAAAACCCATGTGGGCTGCTGGCAGTCTTTATGTAAATAATTGTAAATCTCGGGTGTGGTCCTTAAATATCTTCCCCAAATGCTTCCAAGTGAAAAAGTTCTGCTCCCCTGAAAACACAGTCCAGCAGCGGAACCGCTGTTATATCTGCGGCGGTGCTACCCCTCGACCGGGCTGGCCGATAATAATCCGTTTTCACAAGTACCTACGGCGGGGTGCACTCACTTCTCCACATCCATAGGGTCAGGGAAGAACAGACACGCTCGACATCAGCGACGTATTTCGGGAATGGCTCCCTTCTTCATAGGCTGTCTGCTACATAATGGCTGCCACCATAAAGATTTACCCAGCGATCTCCTTTATTTCAATGTAACATACGATCACATTCAGGTGAGTAAATGCACCGTTGCTTTCTGGGACTTGGAGTCCTAAATAAACAAAACCCATGTGGGCTGCTGGCAGTCTTTATGTAAATAATTGCAAATCTCGGGTGTGGTCCTTAAATATCTTCCCCCAATGCTTCCAAGTGAAAAAGTTCTGCTCCGCTGAAAACACAGTCCAGCAGGGGAACCGCTGTTATATCTGCGGCGGTGCTCACCCTCGACCGGGCTGGCCGATAATAATCCGTTTTCACAAGTACCCACTGCAGGGTGCACTCACTTCTCCACATCCATAGGGTCAGGGAATAACAGACACACTCGACGTCAGCGACACGTTTCTGTAATGGCTCCCTTCTTCATAGGCTGTCTGCTACATAATGGCTGCCACCATAAGGATTTACCCAGCGATCTCCTTTATTTCAATGTAACATACGATCACATTTAGGTGAGTAAATGCACCGTTGCTTTCTGGGACTGGGAGTCCTAAATGAACAAAACCCATGTGGGCTGCTGGCAGTCTTTATGTAAATAATTGCAAATCTCGGGTGTGGTCCTTAAATATCTTCCCCCAATGCTTCCAAGTGAAAAAGTTCTGCTCCGCTGAAAACACAGTCCAGCAGCAGAACCGCTGTTATATCAGCGGCGGTGCTCCCCTTCGACCGGGCTGGCCGATAATAATCTGTTTTCACAAGTACCCACTGCGGGGTGCACTCACTTCTCCACATCCATACGGTCAGGGAAGAACAGACACACTCGACGTCAGCGACGCGTTTCGGGATTGGCTCCCTTCTTCATAGGCTGTCTGCTACATAATGGCTGCCACCATAAGGATTTACCCAGCGATCTCCTTTATTTCAATGTAACATACGATCACATTCAGGTCAGTAAATGCACCGTTGCTCTCTGGGACTGGGAGTCCTAAATAAACAAAACCCATGTGGGCTGCTGGCAGTCTTTATGTAAATAATTGCAAATCTCGGGTGTGGTCCTTAAATATCTTCCCCCAATGCTTCCAAATGAAAAAGTTCTGCTCCGCTGAAAACACAGTCCAGCAGCGGAACCGCTGTTCTATCTGCGGCGGTGCTCCCCCTCTACCGGGCTGGCCGATAATAATCCGTTTTCACAAGTACCTACCGCGGGGTGCACTCACTTCTCCACATCCATAGGGTCAGGGAAGAACAGACACGCTCGACGTCAGCGACGCATTTCGGGAATGGCTCCCTTCTTCATAGGCTGTCTGCTACATAATGGCTGCCACCATAAAGATTTACCCAGCGATCTCCTTTATTTCAATGTAACATACGATCACATTCAGGTGAGTAAATGCACCGTTGCTTTCTGGGACTGGGAGTCCTAAATAAACAAAACCCATGTGGGCTGCTGGCAGTCTTTATGTAAATAATTGCAAATCTCGGGTGTGGTCCTTAAATATCTTCCCCCAATGCTTCCAAGTGAAAAAGTTCTGCTCCGCTGAAAACACAGTCCAGCAGCGGAACCGCTGTTATATCTGCGGCGGTGCTCCCCCTCGACCGGGCTGGCCGATAATAATCCGTTTTCACAAGTACCCGCTGCGGGGTGCACTCACTTCTCCACATCCATAGGGTCAGGGAAGAACAGACACACTCGACGCCAGCGACGCGTTTCGGGAATGGCTCCCTTCTTAATAGGCTGTCTGCTACATAATGGCTGCCACCATAAGGATTTACCCAGCGTTCTCCATTATTTCAATGTAACATACGATCACATTCAGGTGAGTAAATGCACCGTTGCTTTCTGGGACTTGGAGTCCTAAATAAACAAAACCCATGTGGGCTGCTGGCAGTCTTTATGTAAATAATTGCAAATCTCGGGTGTGGTCCTTAAATATCTTCCCCCTATGCTTCCAAGTGAAAAAGTTCTGCTCCGCTGAAAACACAGTCCAGCAGTGGAACCGCTGTTATATCTGCGGCGGTGCTCACCCTCGACCGGGCTGGCCGATAATAATCCGTTTTCACAAGTACCCACTGCAGGGTGCACTCACTTCTCCACATCCATAGGGTCAGGGAATAACAGACACACTCGACGTCAGCGACACGTTTCTGGAATGGCTCCCTTCTTCATAGGCTGTCTGCTACATAATGGCTGCCACCATAAGGATTTACCCAGCGATCTCCTTTATTTCAATGTAACATACGATCACATTTAGGTGAGTAAATGCACCGTTGCTTTCTGGGACTGGGAGTCCTAAATGAACAAAACCCATGTGGGCTGCTGGCAGTCTTTATGTAAATAATTGCAAATCTCGGGTGTGGTCCTTAAATATCTTCCCCCAATGCTTCCAAGTGAAAAAGTTCTGCTCCGCTGAAAACACAGTCCAGCAGCAGAACCGCTGTTATATCAGCGGCGGTGCTCCCCTTCGACCGGGCTGGCCGATAATAATCTGTTTTCACAAGTACCCACTGCGGGGTGCACTCACTTCTCCACATCCATAGGGTCAGGGAAGAACAGACACACTCGACGTCAGCGACGCGTTTCGGGATTGGCTCCCTTCTTCATAGGCTGTCTGCTACATAATGGCTGCCACCATAAGGATTTACCCAGCGATCTCCTTTATTTCAATGTAACATACGATCACATTCAGGTCAGTAAATGCACCGTTGCTCTCTGGGACTGGGAGTCCTAAATAAACAAAACCCATGTGGGCTGCTGGCAGTCTTTATGTAAATAATTGCAAATCTCGGTGTGGTCCTTAAATATCTTCCCCCAATGCTTCCAAGTGAAAAAGTTCTGCTCCGCTGAAAACACAGTACAGCAGCGGAACCGCTGTTATATCTGTGGCGGTGCTCCCCCTCGACCGGGCTGGCCGATAATAATCCGTTTTCACAAGTACCCACTGCGGGGTGCACTCACTTCTCCACATCCATAGGGTCAGGGAAGAACAGACACGCTCGACGTCAGCGACGCATTTCGGGAATGGCTCCCTTCTTCATAGGCTGTCTGCTACATAATGGCTGCCACCATAAAGATTTACCCAGCGATCTCCTTTATTTCAATGTAACATACGATCACATTCAGGTGAGTAAATGCACCGTTGCTTTCTGGGACTAGGAGTCCTAAATGAACAAAACCCATGTGGGCTGCTGGCAGTCTTTATGTAAATAATTGTAAATCTCGGGTGTGGTCCTTAAATATCTTCCCCCAATGCTTCCAAGTGAAAAAGTTCTGCTCCGCTGAAAACACAGTCCAGCAGCGGAACCGCTGTTATATCTGCGGTGGTGCTCCCCCTTGACCGGGCTGGCCGATAATAATCAGTTTTCACAAGTACCTACTGCGGGGTGCACTCACTTCTCCACATCCATAGGGTCAGGGAAGAACAGACACGCTCGACGTCAGCGACGCATTTCGGGAATGGCTCCCTTCTTCATAGGCTGTCTGCTACATAATGGCTGCCACCATAAAGATTTACCCAGCGATCTCCTTTATTTCAATGTAACATACGATCACATTCAGGTGAGTAAATGCACCGTTGCTTTCTGGGACTGGGAGTCCTAAATAAACAAAACCCATGTGGGCTGCTGGCAGTTTTATGTAAATAATTGCAAATCTCGGGTGTGGTCCTTAAATATATTCCCCCAATGCTTCCAAGTGAAAAAGTTCTGCTCCGCTGAAAACACAGTCCAGCAGCGGAACCGCTGTTCTATCTGCGGCGGTGCTCCCCCTCTACCGGGCTGGCCGATAATAATCCGTTTTCACAAGTACCTACCGCGGGGTGCACTCACTTCTCCACATCCATAGGGTCAGGGAAGAACAGACACGCTCGACGTCAGCGACGCATTTCGGGAATGGCTCCCTTCTTAATAGGCTGTCTGCTACATAATGGCTGCCACCATAAGGATTTACCCAGCGTTCTCCATTATTTCAATGTAACATACGATCACATTCAGGTGAGTAAATGCACCATTGCGTTCTGGGACTGGGAGTCCTAAAAAAACAAAACCCATGTGGGCTGCTGGCAGTCTTTATGTAAATAATTGCAAATCTCGGGTGTGGTCCTTAAATATCTTCCCCCAATGCTTCCAAGTGAAAAAGTTCTGCTCCGCTGAAAACACAGTCCAGCAGTGGAACCGCTGTTATATCTGCGGCGGTGCTCACCCTCGACCGGGCTGGCCGATAATAATCCGTTTTCACAAGTACCCACTGCAGGGTGCACTCACTTCTCCACATCCATAGGGTCAGGGAATAACAGACACACTCGACGTCAGCGACACGTTTCTGGAATGGCTCCCTTCTTCATAGGCTGTCTGCTACATAATGGCTGCCACCATAAGGATTTACCCAGCGATCTCCTTTATTTCAATGTAACATACGATCACATTTAGGTGAGTAAATGCACCGTTGCTTTCTGGGACTGGGAGTCCTAAATAAACAAAACCCATGTGGATTGCTGGCAGTCTTTATGTAAATAAGTGCACATCTCGGGTGTGGTCCTTAAATATCTTCCCCCAATGCATCCAAGTGAAAAAGTTCTGCTCCGCTGAAAACACAGTCCAGCAGCGGAACCGCTGTTATATCTGCAGCGGTGCTCCCCCTCGACCGGGCTGGCCGATAATAATCCGTTTTCACAAGTACCCTCTGCGGGGTGCACTCACTTCTCCACATCCATAGGGTCAGGGAAGAACAGACACACTCAACGTCAGCGGCGCGTTTCGGGAATTGCTCCCTTCTTCATAGGCTGTCTTCTACATAATGGCTGCCACCATAAGGATTTACCCAGCGATCTCCTTTATTTCAATGTAACATACGATCACATGCAGGTGAGTAAATGCACCGTTGCTTTCTGGGACTGGGAGTCCTAAATAAACAAAACCCATGTGGGCTGCTGGCAGTCTTTATGTAAATAATTGCAAATCTCGGGTGTGGTCCTTAAATATCTTCCACCAATGCTTCCAAGTGAAAAAGTTCTGCTCCGCTGAAAAAAAGTCCAGCAGCGGAACCGCTGTTATATCTGCAGTGGTGCTCATCCTCGACCGGGCTGGCCGATAATAATCCGTTTTCACAAGTACCCACTGCGGGGTGCACTCACTTCTCCACATCCATAGGGTCAGGGAAGAACAGACACACTCGACTTCAGCGACGCGTTTCGGGAATGGCTCCCTTCTTCATAGGCTGTCTGCTACATAATGGCTCCCACCATAAGTATTTACCCAGCGATCTCCTTTATTTCAATGTAACATACGGTCACATTCAGGTGAGTAAATGCACCGTTGCTTTCTGGGACTGAGAATCCTACATAAACAAAACCGATGTGGGCTGCTGGCAGTCTTTATGTGAATAAATGCAAATCTCGGGTGTGGTACTTAAATATCTTCCCCCAATGCTTCCAAGTGAAAAAGTTCTGCTCCGCTGAAAACACAGTCCTGCAGCGGAACCGCTGTTATATCTGCAGCGGTGCTCCCCCTCGACCGGGCTGGCCGATAATAATCCGTTTTCACAAGTACCCTCTGCGGGGTGCACTCACTTCTCCACATCCATAGGGTCAGGGAAGAACAGACACACTCAACGTCAGCGGCGCGTTTCGGGAATTGCTCCCTTCTTCATAGGCTGTCTTCTACATAATGGCTGCCACCATAAGGATTTACCCAGCGATCTCCTTTATTTCAATGTAACATACGATCACATTCAGGTGAGTAAATGCACCGTTGCTTTCTGGGACTGGGAGTCCTAAATAAACAAAACCCATGTGGGCTGCTGGCAGTCTTTATGTAAATAATTGCAAATCTCGGGTGTGGTCCTTAAATATCTTCCACCAATGCTTCCAAGTGAAAAAGTTCTGCTCCGCTGAAAAAAAGTCCAGCAGCGGAACCGCTGTTATATCTGCAGTGGTGCTCATCCTCGACCGGGCTGGCCGATAATAATCCGTTTTCACAAGTACCCACTGCGGGGTGCACTCACTTCTCCACATCCATAGGGTCAGGGAAGAACAGACACACTCGACTTCAGCGACGCGTTTCGGGAATGGCTCCCTTCTTCATAGGCTGTCTGCTACATAATGGCTCCCACCATAAGTATTTACCCAGCGATCTCCTTTATTTCAATGTAACATACGGTCACATTCAGGTGAGTAAATGCACCGTTGCTTTCTGGGACTGAGAATCCTACATAAACAAAACCGATGTGGGCTGCTGGCAGTCTTTATGTGAATAAATGCAAATCTCGGGTGTGGTACTTAAATATCTTCCCCCAATGCTTCCAAGTGAAAAAGTTCTGCTCCGCTGAAAACACAGTCCAGCAGCGGAACCGCTGTTATATCTGCGGCGGTGCTCCCCCTCGACTGGCTGGCCGATAATAATCCGTTTTCACAAGTACCCACTGCGGGGTGCACTCACTTCTCCACATCCATAGGGTCAGGGAAGAACAGACACACTCGACGTCAGCGACGCGTTTCAGGATTGGCTCCCTTCTTCATAGGCTGTCTGCTACATAATGGCTGCCACCATAAGGATTTACCCAGCGATCTCCTTTATTTCAATGTAACATACGATCACATCCAGGTCAGTAAATGCACTGTTGCTTTCTGGGACTGGGAGTCCTAAATAAACAAAACCCATGTGGGCTGCTGGCAGTCTTTATGTAAATAATTGCAAATCTCGGGTGTGGTCCTTAAATATCTTCCCCCAATGCTTCCAAGTGAAAAAGTTCTGCTCCGCTGAAAACACAGTCCAGCAGCGGAACCGCTGTTATATCTCGGGCGGTGCTCCTCCTCGACCGGGCTGGCCGATAATAATCCGTTTTCACAAGTACCCACTGCGGGGTGCACTCACTTCTCCACATCCATAGGGTCAGGGAAGAACAGACACACTCGATGTCAGCGACGCGTTTCGGGAATGGCTCCCTTCTTCATATTTAGGACTCCCAGTCCCAGAAAGCAACGGTGCATTTACTAACCTGAATGTGATCGTATGCTACATTGAAATAAAGGAGATCGCTAGGTAAATCCTTATGGTGGCAGCCATTATGTAGCAGACAGCCTATGAAGAAGGCAGCCATTCCAGAAACGCGTCGCTGACGTCGAGTGTGTCTGTTATTCCCTGACCCTATGGATGTGGAGAAGTGAGTGCACCCTGCAGTGGGTACTTGTGAAAACGGATTATTATCGGCCAGCCTGGTCGAGGGGGAGCACCGCCGCAGATATAACAGCATTTCCGCTGCTGGACAGTGTTTTCAGCGGAGCAGAACTTTTTCACTTGGAAGCATTGGGGGAATATATTTAAGGACCACACCCGAGATTTGCATTTATTTATATAAAGACTGCCAGCAGGCCACATGGGTTTTGTTTATGTAGGACTCTCAGTCCCAAAAAGCAACGGTGCATTTACTCACCTGAATGTGATCGTATGTTACATTGAAATAAAGGAGATCGCTGGGTAAATCCTTATGGTGGCAGCCATTATGTAGCAGAGAGCCTATGAAGAAGGGAGCCATTCCCGAAACGCGTCGCTGACGTCGAGTGTGTCTGTTCTTCCCTGACCCTATGGATGTGGAGAAGTGAGTGCACCCCGCAGTGGGTACTTGTGAAAACGGATTATTATCGGCCAGCCCGGTCGAGGGGGAGCACCACCGCAGATATAACAGCGGTTTCGCTGCTGGACTGTGTTTTCAGCGGAGCAGAACTTTTTCACTTGGAAGCATTGGGGGAAGATATTTAAGGACCACACCCAAGATTTTCAATTATTTACATAAAGACTGCCAGCAGCCCACATGGGTTTTGTTGATTTAGGACTCCCAGTCCCAGAAAGCAACGGTGCATTTACTCACCTGAATGTGATCGTATGTTACATTGAAATAAAGGAGATCGCTGGGTAAATCCTTATGGTGGCAGCCATTATGTAGCAGACAGCCATGAAGAAGGGAGCCATTCCCGAAATGCGTCGCTGACGTCGAGTGTGTCTGTTCTTCCCTGACCCTATGGATGTGGAGAAGTGAGTGCACCCCTCAGTGGGTACTTGTGAAAACGGATATATATATGTATATATATATATATATATATATATATATATATATATATATATATATATATATATATATATATATATATATATATATAAATATATATATGTATGCGTGTATACTACCTACTGGCGGTCGCCACTAGATAGGACCTAGTTTCCATAGGAAATCTGCTACTTTCTATTTGGAATAGCTTCTATCCTGAAAGTTTCGGGGTGATTCGTCAATCGGGGGCTGAGAAAAAAGGGGGGTCCCAAAATGTTTTTTCACCATGCAATTTTCCATAGGGACTTTTAGACACGGCTACAGCCGGAACTGCTGAACGGAATTACACCAAATTTGGCAAAAAGGTAGAGTTTGGTTCACAGACCATGCTTTTTTTTAAATGGTGTAAATCCGTGCAGTAGTTCCTGAGGAATTCAAATGTAAACTAATAGATAAATCTATGGACGAAGTAGGGTACGAGTATCCTCCGAGGATCATACGCGTACCCTTACGAGCACGAGCTGCACGCTGATTGGCTGTCAACTTTCTGTCAATACTCCAAGCCAGGAATTGTTAGCAGCCATCTTTTGTCTTGGTAGAACCCAGGCACAAGAAACCTAAAATAAATCCTCGCAAAATGCGAGAAGGGGGCAGGGTAGAAACACTCTGACCACCTAAGCCTGCTCAGGGGTCCCACAAGGACCCATAAGGCCCCCAAATGTATTTATTTTTTAAATTGTGGGATGCGCTTAGGATGCGTGCATCCTGCCTATAAAAAAAAGAAAACATTTTTTGTGTTTTTTAAAGTCCCCGGGGGGGCCAAATCCCGGGGGCAATGAATAAATGATATTGATATACTGAGGACTGCCACCCCGGGGCCTAATGAAATTGGGTGGTGGGCTATCAGGCCCCTCCAGCTCCAGGGACCGCCACCCCTCGGGGCTTGAAATTGATGTGGGAGGGGGGCCATGATGCCCCCCTCCTGGAGCCTTCTGTAGGCCCTGGGTGCCCACCCTGGGACACTGCCGTTTGCAATGACAAGGCGGGAACCTCACGGCTCCTGCCCTGTCATTGCAAACTGCTTTCCTATTTGGAAGAGAGAGCAGGAAACCTGCTCTCTCTTCCAAATAGGAAAGCAGATTGCTTTTCCACATGGGGAGCAGCATGTTAGCTGAGACTGTGGGGGGATTGGGGATCGCCCCACAGCCCCCAACGAGGAGGGCCAACCCCAAGGATGGGGTCCCCGGATCTAGTAGTGGCCTGGGAGGGGGGCCACATGCCCCCCCTCCACCCCCCCAAACAAAAATTTAAAAATGGCCCTGGGGGATGGGGTCCCCGGGGCCAAAAGGGGCCACAGGAGGGGGGCAAGGCAGCCCCCCTCCAAAAGTTAAATTTTTTTACTTTAAAAAGGCCATGTCCCGGGTGATGGGGTCCCTGGGGCCGAAAAAAAGAGAAAAAGAAGGGCGGCTACAAAGCCCCCTTCTTAAAAGTAAATTTTAAAAAACGGGATCGGG
Source organism: Lissotriton vulgaris (assembly GCF_964263255.1). NCBI lineage: Eukaryota > Metazoa > Chordata > Amphibia > Caudata > Salamandridae > Lissotriton > Lissotriton vulgaris. The sequence goes on from NW_028241221.1 coordinate 10,607, forward strand.
AGGAGGCCACGCCCCCTCATTGCACCTCTCTGCAAACGCGCCCCCCTGGCATGTTTGCAGAGCGGGAACTAATTCTCCTTGAATACTGGGGGTCCCTGGGGGCCAACTAGCCCACTAGGAACCTCTAGTATGCTCCAGGGGGCTGCGTTGTAGAGAGGTGTAATGAGGCCGCGCCCATTTTTACACCTCTCTGCAACACAGCCCCTTGGTGCATACTGGAGGTTCCTGGTGGGCTAGTTGGCACACAGGGGACCTCAGGATTGAAGAGGAATTAATTCCCAACTTAAAACGCGCCACAGGGCGTGTTTGCGCACATATCACCACAGGTCCTGCCCCCTTCCTTCACTATTGAGCAAAATATTTCTCTAAAATCAGCCAAACTACGAATTCCGGTTTACTCACCTGTTATCACAAGAGACCTCAGTGCTGCATCTTTGAGCCCAGTACTGATCCTCAAAAGTAATTCTAACCATACTTACCAGTAACTTAAATTTCCTTCCATAGGCTAACATTGACTGGTTTCACTTGGAAATTCTTCTAAGTGTGGAGTTTTGGAACTTTAAAATATTCACCTAAATTTGGGCCATATGTATCATCAACCTGATTTGCGATTCTGAAATAGGGATTTTTTCGAAATCGCTATTTTAGAATCGCAAATAGGGATGTATGTACAAATTCGCAATTTTTTTAGCGAATTCTTAGTATTCCTTAATTGCGATTAGAAAATTGCGAATCGCAATTAAGGAATACTTTCCCATTCATTTCTATGGGCCAGGAGGCCCATAGGAATGAATGGGAAGCTATTCTCAATTTGCAATTCGCAATTGGAGAATCTCAAATTGAGAATAATTTCAAGGGTGCAGGGTTGTCCAAAGGACACCCTGTTACACCCCGGGAATCAGCATGGGTGCACATGTGGCGCACATACATGCCCTAAGGGCATATATGTGCGTCACATGGAACGTTGAAAAACGCAAACATTTTCATTTTTCAAGGAATTCGCAAATTACCACCAACTTGAAGTTGGTGGTAATTTGCAATTCCTTAAGGACAATTTGCCATTTTTTTAGCTTCATACATTGCATTTAAGGAATCGCAAAATTTACAATTCCTCAAATGCAATTGCAAAATAAGGAATCACAAATTTTGCGATTCCTTGTTTTGCACCAGATTTTCCTTAATACATACCATTTGGCAAATTTGCATTTATAAACGCCGAAATTCTGTGAATTTCGGCGTTTGCGAATGAAAATTTGGTCCATACATATGGCCCATAATCCGAACAACGAATTCCGATTTACTCACTTGTTATCAGGAGAGAAGCCAGTGCTGTATCTTTTAGCCCTCTAGAAAACAGAGAGCCACCCAATTATCCCCCAGGGACTGGGTATTTTCAATAACAAAATTCTATTGCCCCTCAAGGAATCATTTGATTCAGTCTTATTTTTCAAAATAATGTCACATTCATGATCAACACTTGAATCAAAGCAGGAAACAGTCAACCAATACAAATAGCTAACTGTATCAAAAGACAAGTTTTATTCTTGTATTTCCATTTTTCTTATTATATTTTCTTTATACTTAGGCACCATACACAAAACTGAATATTTACAATTGGTTGCAGACGTGTAAAATCACCATTTGCCAAAGATATGGACTTCTGAAATACCACAATATGTGACAAAATCACAGTCATACGTGTACTTGTGTATACTCCAATTACAACATATAAGCAAAATGGTGATATGATGTCGACGTTTCGGTCCTCCTTTCGTCTAAACGATCCTTAGGACCATCATAAGGACGATGTAGTTGTACATGTATGTATCTGATTCATAGTAGTTCCTTCCCACAAGAGACCAGGATTAATTCCCCCTGCCAAGTTTCTCGGATAGTGGTATCGAAGATTAATGATTCAACAATGACGTCGCTTGAGGCTCCCGGTGAATTTCCGCAGGCAGTAACTTGAATTTCCTTCCATAGGATATCATTGCCTGCTATATAAAATATATATAAATTAGAAGATATATAAAATACAAAAATATATATATCACAATTTCAATATTTAAAAAAAAAAAAATTTCAATTAATATTAAAAATATGTTTTGTATTTAAAAAATTAAATATCTAAAGATAAATAGTTTAAAACAATGTAGTAAATCAGTATAAAAAAATATAACAATTAATACATTTAAAAATTATTTACAAAACCTTTGAAATTCACTGAAAAAAAACATAGGTTTCAGCCATGTTATAGTTAGGAATTTGTATTTAAAAAAACCTTAGAAATTCACTGAAAAAACCATAAGTTTCAGCCACGTTATAGTTAGGAATTAGCATTTAAAAAACCTTAGAAATTCACAGAAAAAAACATAGGTTTCGTACATGTTATAGTTAGCTGGACATTTCACTCATACAAAACCATTGAAACCCCCCCTTTATAGTTATTTCAGCTAACTATAACTCGCGCGCCCGCAATGCACTGCTGAGCGCAGCGGGCGCGACGATGGCGCGCCAAAGGCGCGCTTAAGGCAAGCTCGTCTGCGCTCGTCCGCGCTAGTCAGAGCACAGAGCCAGACCCCATAGATAATACCATTAACCACACGCGCAGATATGCAAGGGATGCACTACTACATCTTAACAAAGAGTTACAAGACCCCTGTCTACACTCTGTATCCGGGAACATCCCCACAACCGATGCTCCCACTGCCCGTACAAATTTACCCTCACCGTACCTGAAAACCCATCCCCCATCCCAATGCACATGGCCCTAATCAACTGTAGATCCCTTCCCAAGCACTCATTAGAAATCTACCAACTGCTGGAAAACCATAACCTTGACGCTCTCTTCCTAACGGAAACTTGGCTAGGACCGGACTCTGACCCCGACATTGTAAACTCCCTACCCCCGGGCTTCCTTATTCATCACATGGATCGCCCCAAGGGAAAAGGCGGTGGTATCGCCATAATCTACAAAGACCATCTCTCCTGCCGATTGCAAGGCAGTCCTCTCCTAGACTGCGAAAACGCCATGTTCTCAATTCAAGTTTCCCCATGTAAATCCATATCGGGCTATCTCATCTACCGCCCTCGAGGACCCCTAGGCCACTTTTGTGAATCTCTTATGGAGCACACATATACACTGACCGCTACGCATCCCACCTGTATGATCCTAGGGGACCTGAACATCCATTTCGACAAAAAGGAAACCAAACCAACCGCTGACCTAATAGCAGATCTCGAAACTCTCCAATTAAAGCTACCAAGCCGTCTACCCACCCATTCACTGGGACACTTGCTGGATCCGATATTCACCAACATTACCGATCTCACTGTCCTGGGCCCTATCCCGGTACCTTGGACTGACCACTTCCTAGTCCCACTTAATTGGCAGCTAACTCCCACTCCACGCCCTACTGCCCCACCCAACAAGCCTACGTGCTCCTGGTCCAAACTAGATGTAGAAAATTGGAAACACCATCTAGAGCGCTCCCCTCCTGAACTGGACACCAACCCCATTCACGCGGACGCAGAGTTTTCGACTTGGATAGGAGATACACTGGATAAAACACTTCCAAAAAAACTCTCCAGTAATCCAAGGGGTAAAACTAATTCCCCTTGGTTCACGTGTGAAATACGGCTTCTAAAGAAAGCTTACAAGAGATCAGAAAGGGACTGGAGAAAAAAGTTCGATCCCACAAAAAAAACTGAATATAAAAAAACCCTCCTCAACTACAAAAAAGCACTTAAAACTGCTCAAGCCAATTACTTCGAGGAGAAAATAAGATCATCTACCAACTCATCGCGGGAAACGTTTCAAATAGCCAAGAAACTTTTCAAAGTGCCGGAGCCCCCTCCCCTGGTAGAACCCTCAGTGATCCGTTGCAATGAACTTGCAGAATTCTTCAAGCTGAAGATCATTAACATCATCAACTCCATCCGCCGCCAACTTTGGACGCCTCCTCCGCCTCCTCCGCTGTCGATCAGCCCTCACACTCTCACCTTGCAACTGCTTGTCAACTGTCAGATTTCACTCCCCTGACTACTGACACTATCCTTCCCATACTCAACTCTATCAAAAGCAGTTGTCCTACTGACCCCGCACCACTCAACATCCTTAAATTAGTTGCACCCACCATTCTCCCCTATCTGACCAAACTAATCAACAGCTCGCTCACCCTCGGCATCTTTCCCCCCAGCTGGAAAAAAGCAATGGTGAAAGCACTGATCAAAAAACCACATCTAGACCCACTAGAACTAGGCAACTACAGGCCGATCTCCCTGCTCCCAGGAATTAGCAAAATAGCTGAGAAGCACGTCAACCACAGCCTATCCCATCATCTCGAAACCAATGGACTACTGGAACCCTCTCAGACGGGATTCAGGCCAGGCCAGAGCACAGAAACTGCAATACGGGCGGTGGTCGAAGAGGCAAGGAAAATCATGGACTCAGGAGGATCAGTGGCAGTGATCCTCCTGGACCTAAGCGCAGCCTTCGACACCGTCAACCACTCTATACTTGTCCATAGGCTCAGTGACCGTGGAATTGCAGGAACGGCCCTGGCCTGGCTCAAATCCTTCCTTGAGAATAGATCTTTCCAGGTGGCAGATGGCAACTTCACGTCCAGGCTCACGGCCATCAGCTGCGGGGTCCCTCAGGGCTCGTCCCTGAGCCCGACCCTTTTTAATGTTTATATGTCCCCCCTTGAGAAAGTTGTCACCCCTTTTGGGATCAAGCTTCTAACCTACGCTGACGACACCCAACTGGTGGTATCCTTAAGTCAGCAAGACCACTCCCTCCCTAACCTCCAAACCTGTCTAATTGAAATAACTAAGTGGATGAATCTTTCCCACCTCAAGCTGAACAACGATAAGACAGAGATAATGATCCTGGGCAATAAATCTCTCTACCACTCCACATCCCTATGGCCACCCGGCATGGGTCCTCCCCCCGTTCCGAAACAAGAAATTAAGAGCCTGGGCATATGGCTAGACGAAGGCCTCAATTTCTCCGCCCAAGCAAGGAGAACGGCTGGAACGTGCCACGGCCTCCTACGGTCAGCGAGGAAAATTCTACCCCTACTCCCTGCACAATCCCGCAAACTCCTAATCCATGGCCTTGTGCTGTCCCGCCTGGACTACGGAAATGCCCTATACCTGGGGGCCCCCAAAAAAGTACTGTCAAAGCTCCAGACAGTACAGAATGCCGCAGCTCGCATTCTCACAGGAACTCACTGCCGCTGTTCAGCCAAACCCGCTCTGAACGCCTTACACTGGCTCCCCGTCCAGGAGAGAATACAATTCAAAGCTCTCTGCACTACCTACAAAATTCTGCACGGTAAGGCCCCCCCAGTACTACAAAACCTTATCACACCTCACACCACCACAAGAACGCTTCGATCCTCAAACTGCAATCTAGCTTCTATACCTAGAATTAAGAAGGCACGATCTGGCGGTCGATTGTTCTCATACAATGCTTCCAAACTATGGAACACTCTACCCCCAAACATCAGAGCCCTACCCAACCTTCTCTCATTCCGCAGAGCACTTAAAACATGGTTATTCCTGTGAGGTCTACTCGCAGCTGGTTTCTTGTTCACTTAGCTCTGGGACGCTCACCGGCAGCCATGCACTCTACAAATCAGTAAATAAATAAATAAATAATGTCACATATTACATCACTCATGACATGGTCAGTGACATCACTCATCACTCAGCAGCCTGTTTTAAACAGTGTAAACCTATTTTGACATAATGACATTCACAGTGCTTTCTGTCACAGACTGGGACCTCGTAACACTATAAACAAGTCACTATTCCTCACTGCACCACAGGATTTAATTCAGTGACCCTCTAGTCACACAAGAAGCCATCTGCTGTGATCACATTAGCTAAAGGAGGTTTCATTAGGTAAAATAGTACATATCCCTTTGATTAGTTGCATTTGCATTTATTTTTTATTTGAGGTGTGTGCATATTTGTATGTATAGTTACCCAAAGGTGAAAAGAAGCCAATAACATGCCAAATATTCCCTTCTTGATAGCCATGTCGTTAGCCCCCACTTCACACTCACTGACCCTGCCCCATACCCACTCAGTAGTACCATCCTCACATTTTTGATGCCTTTAACTACTGCCTGTAAATGACGACAACCTAGAAATGCACCTTTCGTGCTTCTAGGCTACCTTCATTTACATGTAATTACAGACCCACATGCCCCCCCCTGTGAACCCATCCACAGTCCCACAGATTAAAGGCCTCTGCTCTACATTCAAACAGCAGTAATAACCTATATTTGACATTAAATCACAGAATAAAGGCAAGATGTGGTCTAAACAAAACGTCTGCTTTTTAATTAAGTTATAATTTGTAATTTGTAATTTGTAACTGGGTTTTGTATCGCGCCAACTCACCGACAGGTCTCAAAGCGCTACTGACCAAGTACAGCAACAAAGATGAAATAAGAATATAGAGGTGTCTGATCTAATAATCAATAAAAAAGCCAAGGAATTCATATCTCTCTAAACGTTAACCAAAGCTATATGTTGCGAACTGCCACCATGCAATATATATACATCAAGGCCGCAGGACAGCAGCCGAAATGCATCATATGAACTGTGAAATTATTTGAAATAAACTTAGGATTCTGTGCCCGACCTGTTTGTTCACTCAAAATCAGGAGCTTTTGGATATATATATATCTATCTATATATTGTTGCTCCAAGGTTGTCCACCTTTGAATAGCACACGACCAGCAGCTTGATTTATGTGTAGGTGAGGACGGGAATCCGCTTGCAGATGCCGCTCCGTAATGGATCTGCCCGACGCGTTTCGAAGCTCCATATGCTTCTCTTCAGGGGCTTTAACATAAGCAGCATGCGTGACCGCCAACCCACTCCTCCATTTTCCATATGCCACACCCACCAATGGGAGGCTCAAATGAGACTGTGTATTATGGGAAGTGTGGTGTGAAAAGCACAAATCAAGTCCTGTATGGACCCTGCAAGAGTGCCTGTCCTCGATTCCATGTACGGCTGCTGCTTCACTGCCGTGACCCCCAAGGATAGCGGGGCGGTGCATATTCTGCGGCTGGACGGCCGCATGTAAATTATCGCTCCAAGGTTGTCCACCTTTGAATAGCACACGAGCAGCAGCTTGATTTATATGTAGGTGAGGACGAGAATCCGCTTGCAGATGCCGCTCCGTAATGGATCTGCCTGACGCGTTTCGAAGCTCCATATGCTTCTCTTCAGGGGCTTTAACGTAAGCGGCGTGTGTGACCGCCAACCCACTTGTCCATTTTCCATATGCCACACCCACCAATGGGAGGCTCAAATGAGACTGTGTATTATGGGAAGTGTGGTGCGGAAAGCACAAATCAAGTCCTGTATGGACCCCGCAAGAGTGCCCGTCCTCGATTCCATGTACGGCTGCTGCTTCACTGCCGTGACCCCCAAGGATAGCGGGGTGGTGCATACTCTGTGACTGGACAGCCGCATGTAAATTATCGCTCCAAGGTTGTCCATCTTTGCGTAGCACACAAGCAGCAGCTTGATTTATGTGTAGGTGAGGACGGGAATCTGCTTGCAGATGCCGCTCCGTAATGGATCTGCTGACGCGTTTCAAAGCTTCATATGCTTCTCTTCAGGGGCTTTAACGTAAGCGGCGTGCGTGACCGCCAACCCACTTCTCCATTTTCCATATGCCACACCCACCAATGGGAGGCTCAAATGAGACTGTGTATTATGGGAAGTGTGGTGCAGAAAGCACCAATCAAGTCCTGTATGGACCCCGCAAGAGTGCCCATCCTCGATTCCATGTACGGCTGCTGCATATATATATATATATATATATATATATATATATATATATATATATATATATATATATATATATATATATTACCTACTGGCGTTCGCCAGTAGGTATATATAGTTAGGATAAATTCCCTATGGGACTTTTGAAAATTCTATGTCTAATAACTTTGGCGTTTGTGGATGGAATCGGCTGAAATTTTCAGGAAAATGGCACATTTTGTTTCTGAGCAGCTCCTGAAAATTTGGTGGGGTTTCGTCAAGGGGGGGCTGAGAAAAAAGGGGGGTCCCAAAACGCGTTTTTTGCATTGAGTTTTCCATAGGGCGGTTGGACTCACTTTTAGCTCGAACGGCTGAATGGATTTGCACGAAACTTGGCAAAATTGTAGGGACTGTTAGCCCGATGTGCCTTTGCTAGGTCTCAATATATGTGCTCCAGTAGTTTTTGAGAAATTAACGTTCAAACCAAGATATATATCTGTAACAGCGCTCTGGGCAGCGATCCGGTCCGCTTACTTTTCGCTTATCGGAACTTTGCGCGCAGAAAGCTGATTGGCTCTCCGGTGTCTGTCAACATTCTAAACAGTCCGGAGCGGACGCCATCTTGTCTCTCGGTAGGATCGAGAGAGAAGAAGAGGTGGAAAACGAAGGGGGAATTTAATGAAAGGGGGCAAGGTATCCCCCTCTTGACCCCCTAGGAATGTTGTTGGGGTTATTAAAGGGTCCCGTGGGGAAAATAAAAAAAAATGATTTTTCACGGTAGAAGCGCGGCCGCGAACTGGTAGCGAAACGGGAATTCGCCATTTTGTGCTTCGTAAATTAAATTACTAGTTATAAGTGGGTGCGGGAGACGTATCCTAATCCCCTATGTTTCCTGAGGGTGGGTGAGGAGGCTGATATATGTTGATACATCTCTTCCAGCGGCTGTGCGTGAGCTTTTTTTTTTTTTTGCTGCGTGACAGTCCGGAGCGGCCGCCATCTTGTCTCTCGGTAGGATCGAGAGAGAAGAAAAGGTGAAAAACTAAGGGGGAATTTAATGAAAGGGGGCAAGGTATCCCCCTCTTGACCCCCTAGGAATGTTGTTGGGGTTATTAAAGGGTCCCGTGGGGAAAATAAAAAAAAAATGATTTTTCACGGTAGAAGCGCTTCACGGGCCGCGAACTGGGCCGCAAACTGGTAGCGAAACGGGAATTCGCCATTTTGTGCTTCGTTAATTAAAGTACTAGGTATAAGGGGGTGCGGGAGACATATCCTAATCCCCTATGTTTCCTGAGGGTGGCTGAGGAGGCTGATATATGTTGATATATCTCTTCCAGCGGCTGCGCCATCTTGCCTTTTTTCGAATGCCACAATTTTGTCGTGCACGGCAGCCATTTTAGATGCCAGGCTGGTCCCAGGCTATCACCTACCCCTGCGGATGTAGTTTATGGCCCCAGCTGTAGAGAATTCAGACATGCCAATCCTCCTGATTCAGGCGTGTGAGTACTGATTTCAGTGCTAGTCTCCCGCCTCCCGATTTCTGCAAGCAAAAACCCGGGGGCATATTACGAACAACTAGCGATAATTTTTGTCTATAACTTGTTTAGAGACAAAAATTATCGCCGCACATCGGCGATTTTTATCGCAGATAAACCTTGCTATTATCGCAGAAAAGTCAGCGATATTCATGTATTATCGAGCAAATGCTCTTAGCCATGTTATCCACCTCCCATTGGATAACATGGCTAAGAACTGCTCAGGGCAGGTGTTAGATTTTGGAGATATTCGCGCTTAGCGCGAATATCTCCAAAAGTTGGTAATAGAAGGTAGCGATGTTAGGGACTGTTTCCAGTCGCTAACATCTTGGCACGCCACTTTGCATGTCATTAGTGATAAGTATCACTGACATGCAAAGCCGGGCCCAAGATGGTCGCTATCTCCTTTTAGGTGTCACTAACTGGTGTTAGCGACAGCTTGATAATAGGGAAATAATTTTATCTCCGCTTTCATGGTTTTTAAAGCCAAAAAAGCGGAGATAAACCCCCTTGATAATATGCCCCACGATTCCTTGGGGGTTTCAGCTGACAGGGCTTGGTATTGTGTTACATGGTAATTTTTCCATGAAACGTCAGAGGGTCGATGTAGGGGTTCTAGAAGAGGTGATAAACCATTTAAGCCTCATGAACAAGCGCATGGTCTTTTAAAGATTTGTGAAGTACTCGGGGCGGCGGTGTGTGTGTGCCCTCTTTCAGGAGCGGGCGGGGGGGCACTGCCAGCAACTTGCCAGGTCAGGTAGTGTTCAACACGTGCATCACCCTTTCTCTGCCTGCTATTGCGCTCCATGCTTCGGAAAGGTAAGAAAAAGAACGTGCATTTGAGTTTGAAATGTCCGATCCTGCAGCAGCACACTTCCAAAGCCCACACATGACAATAACCCGATTCAAGGCCCCATTCACCCGTTTTTCAAAAAATAGATAACACTCCAACAAATTAAGGTTATAAAACTTTATTAACTTTTAACGATAATGAACAGAACAAAAACTAAAAACATTTAAACATTTATTAACACAAAAAGCAACAATGGTTAGAAGCTGTCTTTTGTGCGAATAGTCCCAAGGCAGCACAACGTGCAGAGTTCTGGACGGCACCCAGGTGATGTCGCCTGGGTGCCGCACTGGTTTAGGGATCCTACAATGCTGCTCCGAAAATTGGCGTGGGGCGTCCCGGGTGGGGCGGGGGGAGGCCTCGTCAGTAGCGGTCTGCTGTGCGAATAGTCCCAAGGCAGCACAACGTGCAGAGTTCTGGACGGCACCCAGGTGATGTCGCCTGGGTGCCGCACTGGTTTAGGGATCCTACAATGCAGCACAGAAAAACAGCGTGGGGCGTCCCGGGTGGTGCGGGGGGAGGCCTCGTCAGTAGCGGTCTGTGTCCAGTGTCACATGGCTGACACAACATGTACGACAGGCACCCAGGTGATGTCCAGTAAACTGCCGCACTGGTTTTGGTATCCTACAATGCTGCTCCGAAAATTGGCGTGCGGCGGCCCGGGGGGGGGGGGGGGGGAGGCGGCGTGAACGGGCCTCCCCAGGTGGCGGCCATCCAGCTGAGTTGCGCCCGCTTTTGCGGCTACAGCGTCTCGCTCACCATGTTGTTGAGTTGCTCCCACTCTTGCAGTGCAGCGATAGGCGGCTGCCACATGGCTGTCAAAATGGCGGACGGCTCTTCGGTTTTGGGCCTGGTCCACTGAAATGGCCCTGGGACACCTTGGAAGTCGGACGCTTGCCTGCTAGGGCTTGGGCTCCATTCTCGAAAAGCGTCCCCTCAGCCGTGAAGATTGTATAAAAGTCTTGGGGGCCCCCGACTCCCGCAGGCTTCCGGTGGGGAGCGGCTGCCATGATTGCTCGCGGAATGACCACGACGGAGCCACGAGATGGTGGTGCTCTCATGCTGACGCCAGCTTCAGTCTGAATGATCCAGAAACAAGGTGGGGCTTTCATCGTTTGGGAAAAAAAAATGTTCTAAACCAATGAAAAGTGTTATTTTTAGGTCATATGACCAAGCCTTCCATCTTTAGGAAACCAAAAGTAAAATGAACCAATGAAAAGTTTTATAAACAAGTCACATGACCTGTTATGCGACATAGGGCTACAAAAAGCGTAGAAAATCCGTTGGCACGTGAGGCGGCGTCAGTAGCGGACCGATGTGCGAATAGGCCGAAGGCAGCACAACGCGCCGAGATCCGGATGGCACCGAGGTGGTGTCCAGCAAATTGCCGCACTGGTGTGGCCATCCTACAATGCTGCGCCGAAAGACGGCGTGTCCAGCAGAATTGCGGTCACTGTTGCGGTACAGTGACTCGAACGCGCCGAGATCCGGATGGCGCCGAGGTGGTGTCCAGCAAATTGCCGTACTGGTGTGGCCATCCTACAATGCTGCGCCGAAAGACGGCGTGTTCAGCTGAGTTCCGGTTACTCTTCCGGCACAGTGACTCGAACGCGCTGAGATCCGGATGGCACCGAGGTGGTGTCCAGCAAGTGGCTGCACTGGTGTGGCCATCCTACAATGCTGCGCCGAAAGATGGCGTGGGGTGCCCCGTTGGCTTATGAGGTGATGTCAGTAGTGGACTGATGTGTGAATAGGTCGGAACCAGCACAAGGCGCCAAGATCCGAATGGCAAGTCCTGGATGTTGAGTGCCTCAGTTGAGATTTCTGAGCAGTGCTTGTAGAACTGTCTGAAGCTTATTTGCACCTGCTGCAGCTTCACTAGGTCCGGCGGAACTTGTTGCCTTTTCCTTTGTGCTTCTTTTCCTACAATGCGTTTCTTCTGAAGACACGACCAGGTCCCTGAATGTGTGCAGGGGGACGCTATTGAATGAATGAACGCGCCGAGATCTGGATGGCACCGAGGTGGTGTCCAGCAAATTGCCGCACTGGTGTGGCCATCCTACAATGCTGCGCCGAAAGTCGGCGTGGGGTGCCCCGTTGGTTTATGAGGTGATGTCAGTAGCGGACCGATGTGTGAATAGGTCGGAACCAGCACAAGGCGCCCTGCACTGTTGAGCCTTTTTCAATGTCTGTTTTTTGTTCTTTCCCCTCCATCAAAAACAAAACAAAAATACAAGGCGCCAAGATCCGAATGGCAAGTCCTGGATGTTGAGTGCCTCAGTTGAGAGTTCTGAGCAGTGCTTGTAAGACTGTCTGAAGTTTATTTGCACCTGCTGCAGCTTCACTAGGTCCGGCGGAACTTTTTTCCTTTTCCTTTCTGCATCTTTTCCTACAATGCGTTTCATCTGAAGACACGACCAGGTCCCTGAATGTGTGCAGGGGGACGCTATTGATTGAATGAAAATGGCGGCTTGACACAAAGCTGACTCAAGCGTTACTGTTGGTGCTATACAGACAAAAATTGGTTTTCAGTTTGTACATTCTTCAGGTTTTTTTTTCCATCCAAGTCTGATTGAGAGTTTGTAGAAAAATGGCTTCAGATTTTCCACATACTACTCTTCAACATTCTTCCTAAATGTAACAATGTGAGACTCACTAGGAGAACGGCTGTTTATCTTTCCTTTCAAAATGCTGCCAACAATATTTTCTGAATGGAAGACACCATCTTGTAACATAAAGGGCCGAAAGGGGTTCTGGTCTGGCCGATGGTTGGTGGAGACATTTTGACTATATCTTGGACCTGCCCGGCCTCGCCCAAAATGGCGCCGGTATAAATGGGACTCGTAACTCTTTGCCCGCAAATGTATATCTAGAAAATGTTATTGTAAGTGGCCCTGTCGTATTTTAATTACAAAATGTACGTCCACCGATTCCGCAACTGTTAGACACCTTTGTTCTCGTCACCTAATGGCCCGCTCGTTACGTTCTTCTACAGTGTAAATGTCTCCTCATCATATACGATTTGAGTTTGCTCCGTGGCCGGCCCACGTGGTTATAGGCCCGTATTTGTATACTGACATTTTCACAATAAAGGTTTTTAAAACAAAACACGGTAGTAGTATTTTCATTTGTAAAGTTTTTACTTTTAGTGACTGTTTTCGAATCAGTAAAAGGCAAGTGAAATAAAGCAGTCCAATTACATGACGGATAAAAGGTATAATATGTAGGAACGCAGTAAAGATAAATGGTCAAGGGCAGTTGTGTTTTTCATGTCTGCAACATAAAGTGATCGATAAGAATCTGATAATCAGGCGTATCGGCGACTAAGACAGCAGGCCGAATCTCTTTTACTCAACGGCTCCGTCATGGAAGGAAGAAACGCCCTTTTTCTCGAAAAAGGAATATATTTTACTTGCAAGACAGTTGTAAATTTTCCGGGAAAGTACATTAGCTTGGAATATTATAACATATGTTTGAAAAAAAAATATTGTTCGAAAATAATAAAAAGCGTAATTTTTAGGTCATATGACCAAGCTTTTCATCATTAAATTAACAAAAGTAAAATGAACCAATGAAAAGTTTTATTAACAAGTCACATGACCTGTTATGCTTACGTTACGCGCCGCGCCTCGGATCACTTCCGGGTGCGCTAACGCGGCGTGTCATAAAACGCATTACGCGACAACGTAGGTCAAGAATATAGTCTAAATGTCTCCACCAACCAGCGTTCAGAACACAACCCCTTTCAGCAGTCCAAAAAGTTCTGTTAAATGACAACAGAGGGGACAGGCAACAAGAACCATCAGTCAAAGAGGGGAGGGCAAGTTCTTCTCTTCCGGGTCATGTTGGGGCGCTACCGGAACTGATCGAATTGGTAGTCTACAGTGTTTCTGGATGTTTCAGACTAAAGCTGGCGTCAGCATGAGACCACTACCATCTCGTAGCTCCGTCGTGGCCATTCCACGAGCAATCATGGCAGCCGCTCCCCACCAGAAGCCTGCGGGAGTCGGAGGCCCCCAAGACTTTTGTAGAATCTTCACGGCTGAGGGGACGCTTTTCGAGAATGGGACCCAAGCCCTAGCAGACAAGCGTCCGAGTTCCAAGGTGTCCCAGGGGCATTTTAGTGGACCAGGCCCAAAACCGAAGAGACGGCCGCCATTTTGAGAGTCCTGTGGCAGCCGCCTATCGCTGCACCGCAAGAGCGGGCGCATCTCAACTACATGGTGAGCGAGACGCTGTAGTCGCAAGAGCGGGCGGAAAACAGCTGAATGGCGGAAGAGGCACAGTGTAGCAAAAGCGGGCGGAATGGCAACTAAAACGATAAAGGGGCGCCCCACTACAGCTTGTCTTCAGGTCAAACGGATTGTGGGACAAGGTCCAGAATTGAAGAGTCAACAAAAGGCAAAAAGTACCGCCGGACCCCGGGAGCCGGCCGCCTATGTCGGGGGCGATCTCAGGCTACACCAGTGCTATAAGACTTGGGGAGGGTGTCGGAGCCAAGCGTCTTCTCCGAGTCCATGGCCATCACAGCGCCCCTCAGGGGCCTCCGTCAAGCTGTTTAGGAAGGTAACATATCACATTGTTTTCTAATGCAGTCAGGTCCACAAACGACACTCACTTACTTTGAGAATAGTGAAGCTGCAGTAGGTGGAAATAAGCTTCAGACAGTGTTACAAGCGCTGCTCAGAACTCTTAACTATGGCACCCAATATCTAGAACTTATGCTATTTGAGAATGGTAGTGACATCGAAGCATCTCAGGGACCAAAACCATTAACGTACTTTCACGTATGAAAATCTTACTTGGGGAGGGGGCAGGAGCGAAGCGCCCCCTCCCAGTCAGCGCCACCACACCGTATGTTGAAAATCTGAAGCCATCGTTCTACAAAGTCAACCAAACTTGGATTGAAAAATCTAGAAAAATGTACAAACTGAAAACCAGTTTTGGTCTGCATAGCATCAGTAGCAACGCTTGAGTCAGCTTTGTGTCAAGCCGCCATTTTGATTCAACAAAGCACAGGCATTGATAAAGGCTGAAATTCAGAACTCTAAACTATGGCACCCAACATCCAGGAGCTTGCTATCTGGATCTTGGAGCCTTGTGCTGTTTTCGATCTATTCACACATCGGTCCACTACTGACATCATCTTATAAACCAACGTTATGTAAATAGTTTTTTAATAAAATGTTTTACCCTGTTTCTTTGCTGGTGTGTTGTTTATATTTTTAATATTTGCATAGGGTTTGTCATTATTTTGTGCGGGATGGGTGATGGAGCCGAGCTGTCTTGCAGCCCTCATGGTGTGGAGCTCAGTTCATCTCACTATTTTCGTATTTCTCAAGAAGGGTTGTTCCTAATATTTCTATTTTAGCGAGGTCAAAAAGAGATCCAATTAGTGGCCTACTGATTTTGCTCGATTACTTTTATTTTTTTACACGATTTTTCACTATCTGCAAAGACTAAACAGAGTATTGCGACTTTGTGCTTGTTTGTAAATAGAGAATGATCCAAAGAGAACCAATTCTAAAACAGTAAATGCTTGGACAACAATCAATCAAATGGAGAGACAAGGAGGTACGACGGATTACAACGGGGGTAAAGGCCTGCGTTAACTACCCTTCTGTATCTGCAAAGAGAGAGTACTACTAAGGCAAAAGAGGGGAGGGGGGGGGCAGCGTTCAAAGCACATCAGCGTGCATAAATACGAAAATGTTTTTATCTATCACGTACTTGACATTTTAAAGCTTTTCATATTTGCTATTAAAAAACCAATGAAATTCACAGAAAAAACCATAGGTTATAGTGGATATATAGTTAGGAATTTGCATTTACAAAACCTTGAAAATTCAATGAAAAAACCATAGGTTATAGGCCATATATAGTTAGGAATTAGCATTTACAAAACCTTATTTTACTCGCATAAAACCATTGAAATTCCATATATAGTTAGCTAACTATAAGCGCTAACTATATATCGCGCACCCGCAATCCACTGCTGATGATGTCACATATTACATCATTCATGACATGGTCAGTGACATCACTGATGACATCACTGATGACATCTCAAATGACATCACTGATGACAACTCAAATGATATCAATGATGACATCTCAAATGACATCACTGATGACAACTCAAATGACATCACTGATGACATCTCATTTGTCATCACTGATCACATCACTCATGTGATAATACAATGAACCTCTTCAGACTCTAATATAACCTTACATACACTCAGTATAAACAGACACTCACAGACTATCACTCATCCATGGAGTTACTCACACACCTAGTCAGTCATGCAAAGAATCAATCACACCTCCATTATCTCAACTATACAGTTATACACATCTTACTTATTCAAACATATAATAACACATATTTACTCTCTTATATAATCCCTGATACAAGCTCACAGTGATCGATACAGCCACTCACACATTCACTGGCTCTTATGTTCAGTTATTTATATATCTCAACTCTCACATGTATTGTGTTTTACATACGTACTTACTTGCACATGTAGCAATGAGAAATCCATTCACTCACCAACACACCCATGCACAGTCAACCGCCCATATAGCTGTTTCCACATGCACTCTTGAACTCATACTCCTAGTGAATCAACTGCTTACACATCTATGCACAGAGTCACGCACCTCTCAGCCACCCACACACACACTCAGCCTCCCATTCAAATATTTGGGCAACCAATCAATAACCCATATGGCCACTCTTATAGCTACTGATCAACACATGCAGCAGCTTACACAACATCAAACATACTGATGCACGAATTAAGACAGTTTAGTCACTAACCCATGTACTCAGTGAGACACATTTAATCACTCACTCATACAGTCAGTCATGCACCTACTAAATTCTTCATCCAGACACTTATACATCCACTCATTCTTCAATATGTGAAACATATTTAAACTTTACAGACACATACAATCACTGGATGTTGTGATCAGTGATGTCATCAGTGATGTCACTGACCATGTCATGAATGATGTAATATGTGACATCATCAGCAGTGGATTGCGGGTGCGCGATATATAGTTAGCGCTTATAGTTAGCTAACTATATATGGAATTTCAATGGTTTTATGCGAGTAAAATAAGGTTTTGTAAATGCTAATTCCTAACTATATATGGCCTATAACCTATGGTTTTTTCATTGAATTTTCAAGGTTTTGTAAATGCAAATTCCTAACTATATATCCACTATAACCTATGGTTTTTTCTGTGAATATATATATATATATATATATATATATATATATATATATATATATATATATATATATATATACATTCACTGAAAAAACATAGGTTTTACAGATGTTATAGTTAGGAATTAGCATTTAAAAAATCTTTGAAATTCACTAAAAAACATAGGTTTCTGGGACGTTATAGTTAGTTGGACAGTTGACTCATATAAAACCAGAGAAATTCGCCTGTTATCGTTAGTTGAGCTAACTGTAACTTGCGCACCCGCAATGCACTGCTGATGATGTCACATATTACATCACTCATGACATGGTCAGTGACATCACTGATGACATCACTGATGACATCTCAAATGACATCACTGATTACATCACTTATGACATCATCCAGTGAATGTGTGTTTCTGTAAGGTTTAAATATGTTTTATATATATATATATGCCAAGGTGTATTAAAGAATGAATGCATTTACAAGTGCCTAAAGGGATTCTTTCGTAGGTGCGTGATTGACTGTATAAGTGAGTGATTGAACGTATCTTACTGAATGCATGTGTTAGTGACTAAACTGTGTGAAAGTCTGTATTAGTCTCTCAGTTGGTGTGTAACTAACTGCATGGGTTGCTGAATAGCTACATGAGTGTCTATATAGGTTATTGATTTGTTGTCTGAGTATCTGTATGGGTCCCTTAGTGTCTGTGTTGGGGTGTATGAGTCTGTGCATAGATGTCTGAGTGGGTTATTAATTGGTTGAATGGATTAAAAAGTGCATCTGAATGGGTGAGTTACTGTGTGTATGGATGTGTTAATGAGTGAATGAATATCTCAGTGGTATATCCCTGACTAACTACATATGTTTTAAGGCACTATATGTGAGTGTTGGAGTTTATAAATGACTATACGTGAGACTAAGTTTTTTGAAGAGTGGGTATATAAATAAGCGTCTGCTCCTATCAGTGATTGTATAAGACAGTAAAAATGTGTTAGTATCTGTATAAATAAGTGATGTGGTATGTCTAAAAATAATGAAGTTGAACTGTATACATGAGTAAATGGGTATGTGATTGATTCTTTGCATTACTGACTAGGTGTGTGAATAACTCTATGGATGAGTGGCAGAGTGTGACCGCATGTATAGATGTATGAGTGCATATTTTAGTCCTGTATTGATGAGTAACTACATGTATAAGTGACTGGATGTGTGTGTACACCTAGGACATAGTGAGTGGTATGTAGTATATGGCATTCTTGTGTGTATGGTTTCTAAAAAAGTAGTCTGCATTTTAGAATGGGTGTACGATATTAGAGCATCAGTATGTACATCATACGTGGATGATGTCATGAGTGATGTCATTTGAGATGTCATCAGTTATTTCATCAGTGATGTCACTGACCATGCCATGAGTGATGTAATATGTGACATCATCAGCAGTGCATGGCGGGCACACAAATAATAGTTAGCTCAACTAACTATAACAGGTGAATTTCTCTGGTTTTATATGAGTCAAATCTCCAACTAACTATGACGTCCCTGAAACCTATGTTTTTTTAGTGAATTTCAAAGGTTTTTTAAATGATAATTCCTAACTATTACGTCTGTAAAACCTATGGTATTTTCTCAGTGAATTTCAAAGGTTTTTTATTTGTTAATTTCATATTTTATTGTTTATAAAACCTATATTTTTTTAAAATTATTTTGGAACTCTATTATACTTCTTTTTTAACTTCAAAAATTATGTAATGTTTTATATCTTCCCCCAAAAATATGTATATATTATTTTTTGGAGAAAACTGCACTCCCATACCGGTAGTGTACCAAGCTCCATCACCACGCGAATCCTATCCGACATATTGTCGGGTGCGACCTCCTTGCGCCCTCGATGCGCGATTGCCATGTGACCTTAAAAAAAAACATTTGATTAGTTCAAAACATTTCCCATTGTAACAGTTGGTGGACCCCAACCCTTTTTTGTCATTCGCTCTACAGCGTTTGATGAGACACACCCCTTCTGCTTACAGAGCTTTTATTGAATTTTTTTTTGCTGTTTGCACATATCTTATACTACACACAACATGCAATGATCATCTTGATCAATATTCATGGTCTGTACATTAGCCTTCCACGTGTGATGGCCATGCATCTGATATGTTACATCAAAAAACAAATGTGTGTTACACAATGCCCCTGGTCTGTTTGTGTGTGCACATTATTGTGCTGCCTTTCGGTCTGGATATTGGTGGCTCTAAAGGGTATCATCCTAGATCACATGTGACAAAAAGTAAACAGTAATGTGTAGATTTGTATTGCTGTATGCTCTGTCAGGCTTTACCAGTGTAGTAGTGTGTCATATGTGAGACTTTCAGATTCACGTTTGACATGCATTGCTTGACTGTAATGAGCGTTATCACTGTGTATGACGAAGCCTCACTGCTAATCCTCCCTCCATCCGAGCACATTCACATGTGTGCGCTTCGCGATAGCAACACTTTCAATAATACGGCACACCATTTACATGAGTGTCTGCGTATATCCACAACCTTGACAACGACATGCGATGTTGGCCAATCAATGTTTTTGAACAGCATCTCATTAGCGATAGTTGCCGCCTTCCCGATACATGCTACATTAATGGAAATTGCGCATTCTGCGGCGTCAAAACTGCAACAGAAACACACATAAGTACACTTCCTGGCCAGACAGGAACTGAACAATGCCCAGGTCCCTAAAATAATTATTCACACCCCTATGCTGGCCTAGCGTACGCAAACCCAGCCCACTTTGCGTACGTGTAAATAGGATAACAACGACGCCACATGTCCCAGTTCTTCCGCACTACCTCAGGAGATATGGCCACCTCCACCTCGCATATCACAATGCACAAAAAAGGGATCCATCAGGTGGAGATCATCCTGGCAATCAACACTGGTTATGAATTTTGAACCCTACTAGATGTCGTGTTTCGAAAGGGATCCATGAGGTGTACACCATCCTGTAATCAACACTGCATCTGAATTGTGAACCCTGCTGCCTGTTGTGTTTGGACACACAACAATGACAGCAGGTGTGCAGTGGGGCCTGGGTGCACAGGGGCTGCAATTAAGTGTGGTGCTGCGGGAGGGGTGGTGTGCATCAGCCTGGCTGCGCAGGTGCAAACAACCGATGTTGCTGTGCATGATGATATGATCTACAGTGCCTGTGCTCAGGCCTAGTCGTCCCCACTCTCCTGTGCTGCTCCTGCCTGCCTACTTGCTGACGCTTCCTGCCTGCTGCCGCTTCCTGCCATCTTCGTGCTCGGGAGACCCAGCCGCCGCTGAGCCGCCCGACCGCACCAGCTTCTTCCCGCCGCTGCCTCCCTGCGGCCCCGCCCCCCGCCAGCCCATTCGCCGCCCCGCTCCCGCCAACCAGCTGTTCCGCCCACCCGGCTCCCTACTTAAGGGGACCGCGCCACCGGGTCAGGAGCGACTACAGTGCCTGTGCTCAGGCCTAGTCGCCCGCGCTCCTGTGCTGCTCCTGCGTGCCTACTTGCTGACGCTTTCTGCCTGCTGCTGCTTCCTGCCATCTTCGTGCTCGGGTGACCCAGCCGCCGCTGAGCCGCCCACCCGCACCAGCTTCTTCCTGCCACTGCCTCCCTGCGGCACCGCCCCCCGCCAGCCCATTCGCTGCCCCGCTCCCGCCAACCAGCTGTTCCGCCCACCCGGCTCCCTACTTAAGGGGACCGCGCCATGGGTCAGGAGCGACTACAGTGCCTGTGCTCAGGCCTAGTCGCCCCCACGCTCCTGTGCTGCTCCTGCCTGCCTACTTGCTGACGCTTCCTGCCTGCTGCCGCTTCCTGCCATCTTCGTGCTCGGGCGACCCAGCCGCCGCTGAGCTGCCCGCCCGCACCAGCTTCTTCCCGCCGCTGCCTCCCTGCGGCCCGGCCCCCCGCCAGCCCATTCGCTGCCCCACTCCCGCCAACCAGCCGTTCCGCCCACCCGGCTCCCTACTTAAGGGGACCGCGCCACCGGGTCAGGAGCGACTACAGTGCCTGTGCTCAGGCCTAGTCGCCCCCACGCTCCTGTGCTGCTCCTGCCTGCCTACTTGCTGATGCTTTGTGCCTGCTGCCGCTTCCTGCCATCTTCGTGCTCGGGCGACCCAGCCGCCGCTGAGCCGCCCGCCCGCACCAGCTTCTTCCCGCCGCTGCCTCCCTGCGGCCCCGCCCCCCACCAGCCCATTCGCCGCCCGCTCCCGCCAACCAGCTGTTCCGCCTACCTGGCTCCCTACTAATGCTGCCCTCAGGCACGCGCAGCGGTCACGCGCTGCGGGCGCGCCGATTGTGCACCGAAGGCGTGCCAAAGGCAAGCCCGTCTGCGTCCGTCCGTGCATGGACCGCGCCCAGCACCAGGACCCCTGGTCCCCACCGCCGATGCAAGACTTCACAACAGACCTACGACGCTGCCACTCTCAACGCACTCAATGCCGGCCGGAACCCTGCCTCCTACCGAGCCACCCCGAGACGTACCAACGGATCCTTCGCCTGCAAAGCCTGCCGCTTCACCTGCTACCGGACCTGCACCGCCCCCGCCGAGTCCAACACAAACAGCTGAGGAAAATTACATTTTTGGTCATGTTATGTTCCCTAGCGCGTACCCCACCGACTCCATGTACCAGCTTAAAGTGCATGTAACTTCCCTCCTGTGCCAGCTATGAAGACGCAAATACATTTGCGTCCACCGTTAACTTGTTCTCTTTCAGATCCACCATGAATGGATTGTATAGTCCGTTCCTAAGTATGCTATGCCACCGTCTTTTTGTAATACACTCTACATGTTTTCCTGCTCCAGCAGAGTAGGCCCTGAATTTCTGCCATCGAACCTCTTTTGTGGCTCCTGACTCTGGCAGCCTCTGCCCAGGCTACCTCTGTACCCGTGAACTCTGACTTACTTTCAGCGTGGCCCCTCGCTCTCAGCTCAGCCTGCTTTCTGCCAAGACTGACTATAACCTTCGAGTTATCTGTTCCGCTCCCCGAGAATACATTCCTGCCTACTAGATCCTGTAAACATCCTCCCCAGCTGCAGAGCCAAAGGGCCGACCTGTCTCAATGCAAGTAATTCATAGCCTCTGTTGCCATGCTTCCATGGAAGGCCCCGTGCCCCACGCTTCACATGCAGACACTTAGGCGCTTATACACGCATCCACAGTTAGCATAGAATAGCTTCTGCCCTAGAGACCTTTCCGTCCAGATAGTATAGTTCCTAAACATCCAATATCAGATATGATAGAAGTACAAGTTGATCTGACATGCCAGACTTCTGTCTCTTTCCGTCAGTGTAAATGTCAAATCCCCTGCACCCCGTCAATCACACGTCATGCAGCTGCGCGCGCATCCAAGCTTCCGATTTCTGCTGACATTGCAACAATCCTGTTAGCACCACCCCTTGGTGCCACCCACTTGCGTCACCTATCAGTGACGTTTCTAGCACACACCTCTGGTTCACGCCTAGTTCACGCCTCTTGATTACGTATTAGTATCACGTGTATACTGTTATCTTGTCTTCTCTCAGCTGTTACGCCTCTTGCATTATTCTTTATGATATGAATTAAGTATATAAGCTATGTATTGTTAATAAACGGGAGCGCTCTATCCCTTCTGACACCCCTGTGGTGGTCAGAACATGATATCCTGGTCTAGACCATTCCTTTATGAGGAATAAAACCCTTAGAAACTCTAACACCACGGACTCTGTCTTTTTTTCATCCGATCTGAGTTATTATTGATTAAGTACTTACCTGCAAGAAATTAAGAGAGTAAATTAATTATTTACGTCATTTTGGCGCCCGAATAGGGACTCCTCCCCCACCTCACGCGCCGGTTGGTGCGTTGCAAGCTATGTCCCCTGCCATCAGTTAGATGGAACATACGCGTACTGGCAGGATTTCCTGCATCTCCCTCTGACCCACGGAGGTGACGAAGACTGCGATCAGTGCCCAGACGAGGCGGTGAGGAGTGCGGAGGATCCCGACCAGAGCCTAGCCGAAAGAAGCAAGGTCCGAGGTGTCAAGAGGCCCACCAGGTTTCCGAAGTTTTCCGAAGTTTTCCGAAGTTTTCAGAAGTTTTCAGAAGTTCTCCGAAGTACCGAGTCGAGTCCAGTCGAGTTTTCCGAGGCCTTCTGTTTCCGTGCTTCCCGGTGAGTACCATTGCTGGGTCGTATCTAGACGGGTTTGGGTACGCAAGTCCGGTCTGCACTGTTTTTAGGCAGTGTATCTGTACTGTTTAGCAGTATATCTAGTATTCCGAATTTCCGCACTGTCACACCAGTGTATCTGTACTGTTGAGCAGTACATCCAGTATAGGGGGGTAGTCATCTATGTCTTCAATGTCCTTATGTGATTAATGTTGTGGTATGAATGTGACTGTTTAAACGTGTATTATTGTGTTTCTCGTATAACCTAGCTGTCAAGAGTATTAAGGAATAAGGATTGAGCATTCAGTAATAAGTAAGCAAAATGCCGTTTTTCAACAAGTTAAAGCAGATAGGAACTAGGAAAGGGATACTGGAGGAAGAAATTCCTATTCCCCCTAGGGACACTCCCGGCAATTTTATGTACAACAAGCATGGCATAGATGCCATATTATATCTAGATTTATGGGCCGATTACACCAAACACCTAGACGAAAGACACAGATGGCCTGTTACCGGAACATGGGATGCCGAGTGCATCATGAAGGTAGAAGAAGCATTGTGGAAAAAGAAAGCTAGACAATCTCAGAAGGACGCCATAGAATTTTGGCGTAAGGAATCACGTAAGCGTGCTGACAAAGCACTCCGTAGAGAAGACAGACTTAAAGAATCAGAGAAAGACCAAGAAAACGAATTAGTTACTGAAGGGATCCGAGTAAAAACAGAACAAATAGACCGTGCCCGAAATAATCTTGTAAACGGTATGTATCTTGCAGCAGATGGCACATCTGAAGCCCTATCAGAAATACCGAAAAACTTACCGACACCATTAGTTCCAACTAAAGTAATGCATAAAACTACTAAAGACATATTCCTAAATTCATATTTAGAGGATGTAGCACCAGCTTACACCAATCTGCCTGTTCGTGCCCCGCCTACTGATAGGGATGGGGGTGGCATTACGCCCCCAGATCATGTTCCGCCGGTACCGCGACAGACCTCCCCTGTTCCGCCAGCTCCGCCACTTCCCGCACTCAAGACTGACCTACCGAAACCAGTCCTACCTGATCCTACTAAACGACAAATTCCAGTTCAGATACAGACTCCGCGGAGAGATAATGCCCAAGCATCCGCCTCAGGAGGTGCGACTGCGGGTCCTCAGACCCCGCCACCGACACGCAGATTCAATTTAAGGGACACGCAGAATCCTTTCCAGTCTCCCCACTTAGTACAGTCTCCCCACTTGTCGCGCCTTGACGCATTAAAAGAAAAGATGTCAGTTTGCAGATATGATCCAGTACCCGGAAAGAACGATCTAATGATATTGGCATCACTACGATTAAGATCTGCCACCGATAGCTTGCTATGCTATGTAGGAATGAAGGAACGTCTCGACAGACTATATGAGTTTATACAGACAGGGAAAGACCCTGACAGTGTCAAAGATGCCATGCATAAACAGAAAGTTGACATTCAAGCACAGATATTACGATTTTTCATAAATTGTCTAATAAGAGAACGAGACAGGCCCGAGACAGATCAAAGTGAATTAGACGGACTAAACAAGTGGGGTCAAAATATAGCCGAAGGAAAACATGATAGGGGGGCTTGCATAGCCAGTATGTCCCAGAAAATTAGAAAGGCAGTATTAACTGCACATCGGGAAGAGAATGATAAAGCTTCCTCCGAGGAGGAAGAAGAACTTACAGAACAAGGAAGGACTACAGATACTATAGCATATGTAGGTAAGGGAAACTACCTTAGGAAAGGCATCCGTCCGGAAAATAAGAGAGTTTTTCTCTCTGCTTTAACAAACCCGAATTCTTCTGAACATCAGTTTCAGGAAACTGATAAAAGGCTTCGAGACCGAATGGGGTACCATGTACTCAATTCTATGGATGAACAGGAACTAGCCCGGTCAGCCGTGTTATGGGCCGAAAACCCAGACATTTATAATGATGATACGTTAGCGCAGACATTCTTGAACCTTTCCCCAGAAGAGCAGAAAATAGCAGGTGTATACATGATTCAGCACCTCCTCATCAAGTTCAGAAACCATCACTCCGATCCAGGGCCCTTACACGAAACATTAGAAGCACTACTCATGGATAGATGGAGAGGTTTCAGTACCAAATTAATACAAATAATTCTAGAACAACGACGTAAGTATAACACCTTCATAAGCTCTGAATATGTTCCCCCGCCGCCTCCTGAAAGGAAAACGTATCACATGCAATGCGGTAGTGGCATTGAAAGTCAGAACCCCTTACGAGAAGTACACCCAGTTATGGGTACGGATCACGTCCTGAAGCGCGTGTATGTTCACACACCACTGACTAAGTTAGAACTGTTAGAAATGAAGAAATTAGTCCCGTGTCATGATAAAGACCCTGCAGGTTTTCATAGAGAGCTCAAAGACATGTTACTGATGGGAGATTACACGTATGATGATATTATGAAAATGTTAAAAGTACTGTTGCCCACGGGCATTTACGAGAAATTAAAGGAAAAGGATTGGGAGGTGGGAGAGTCAAAGATAGCATGGGCAGAAATAGAAGACGAAGAAAGCAAACGAATCCCAGGGTTAGGTCTTGGGGATAAGACTAAAGCATTACCAGGTTTAATAGTACAGGTTTTGCCAAGATTATTGACAACTAGAAAGGAAGATTGGGACGCAATCTCGTCCTGTAAACAGAAACAAGATGAAGATACTAGTGACTTTTATTCCAGATTCGAGAAATGTTTCATTATAAATAGTGGCCTACAACCTAGTAGCGAGTCATATCCACACCTTTTTGTATCAAAATTAGTCGAGAATTCCCTGCCGTTAGTTAAAAATAGAGTGTACAAAGTTGAAAGTACGTGGCAGGCAAACACGCCATCCCAGATGTTACAAATGTTACAATATCACCAGAACAGAATTAGGGAAGAACAAGATCAGGAACAGAAACGTATGAAAGATACGAAGATGAAAATGTTAGTAGCTCAGACGGTCCCAGTCGACGGTCAGAGAAAGGGTGGGGCCCAGACAAATCACAATACAGCTCCCGTTAAAGGGACATGCAATTACTGCAAGCAGCCAGGTCACTATGTACATGAATGTCCAGTCCTGAAACATAACATCGCGACAGGTAAAACTAAAGAAAGACCGCATCCGCCTAGACATGAACATGGTCATCAACAGACCTCGCAGAACGAACAGCCAATGCAGAATATGCAGCCTACGCATGCTCAGTCCCACACAGCACAGACCGTAGCCGTATCGCAGCCACAGCCCATTGCCGCGACTCAGCAAGTCTCACAACAGATGTACCAGTATGCCCAATCTGCATATCCAGATTACCCCCGATACACATGAAACAGCCTAGAGAGGGAAAGTGATTTGCCTCTTATTGAAATTCCTGTAGATCAAGAAGGTCCTTATGTACACAGTCACGTATTAGGAAAAGACAGAAAGTTTTTAATTGACACAGGGGCAAGTCGCACTACAATCAGTCACAATGAAGTCCCAGGGGCACCCCTCTCAGGCTCACAGAATGTTTCCCTTGGTTTTTCAGGACAGCCTATTGTAAATGAAGTATCAGAACCAGTACCATTAGCTGTGGGTCCATTATCCCGAGTTACAGATTTGTTACTTACGAAATCATGTCCAGAAAATCTGTTAGGAATTAAAACACTGAAGGCTCTAGGAGCTATAATATGCTGTTCCCCGGAGGGAGTCAGACTCTTTCTACGGGATTTCAAGGGTCATTATGTTTTACGTGATTTTGATGTTAGATTGAAAAATGTACCAGATCACTTATGGGCAAAAGGCCCAGCTGATGTAGGTTGTATGCATATCACTCCATATCGTGTTACACTCAAGACAGGAGTTGTCCTACCCAGAATCAGACAATACAAGTTACCACCCGATGCTGTAGTGGCTTTACTGAAAATCATTAAAGAGCTTATTGCCCAGGGAGTGGTCGTAGAGACCAACTCCAATATCTGTAATTCACCAATCATTCCAATTCTTAAACGTACAGACCCCAATGCACCGCCAGTATATCGGCTGGTGATTGATCTTCGAGAGCTGAACAAATGCATTGTACCACAGTATCCTGTGGTCCCCGATATCTCTTCCCTATTGACTGCTATTGATTCAGAAGCAACGTTCTTTACTGTAATTGATCTCAAGAACGCTTTCTTCAGTGTACCTATTGATCCGGAGAGCCAATATCTCTTCGGATTCAGTTTAAATGGACGAAGTTTCAAATTTTCCCGCGCACCTCAAGGATTTACAGAAAGCCCCAGCATCTATAGTCAAGCACTGAAAAGACAACTAGATTGTATTCAAATGCCAGTTAATACCGCTTTACTGCAATACGTCGATGATCTACTGATCACCGCACGAAGTGAGCCCGAATGTGAACAAGCATCGTTAACAGTTTTGCATTTCCTGGCCGACAAGGGACACAAGGTGTCTCCTTCGAAGCTACAATTCTGTGTTCAGCAAGTTGTGTACTTGGGTCACTTGCTGTCCAAAGTGGGGAGACAGCTCACTCCCGATCGCATTCAGTTAATTGTAAATATGCCACGACCCCAGACACAAAAGGAAGTGCGGGCCTTCGTAGGCCTCACCTCGTACTGCAGACAATGGATTCCTCAATATGCATTTCTAGCTAAACCACTCATCCAGTTAACGACACAGGAGGTAGCAACTTCCATTGCCCTCCCTTGGACTCAGGAACACACACAAGCCTTTGAGGAATTAAAGAAAGCTTTATGCCAAGCACCAGTTTTAGCGACACCATGTTACAGCAAACCGTTTACACTTTTTGTTACAGAACGTGATGGTACAGCATTGTCTGTCCTCACTCAAGATCAAGCAGGTTCACATAAGCCTTGCGCTTATTTTTCAAGTACATTGGATTCAGTAGCCCAGGCACTCCCTGCGTGCTTAAAGTCAGTAGCAGCAACAGCGTTAGCAATCAGACAGAGTGACTCAATTGTTCTAGGTCATCAGTTAACAGTACAAGTCCCACATTCTGTAGAGGTTCTGTTAAACAGAACCCAGACTCAACACTTGACTATAGCACGACTGACAGGTTACGAATTGACACTATTCCAGCCACACATAGAAATCAGACGCTGCAGTATCCTGAACCCAGCAACACTGTTACCTACAGTTATGACAGATCCAGCTCCGCATGATTGTATAGAGATCATTAATGCAGTAACAAAGCCCCGACGAGATTTAACAGATGTTCCATTGACAAATCCAGATCTGACACTTTATGTAGATGGTTCATGCATGAGAACAAGTACAGGAGAGTTAGTGGCCGCGTATGCAGTGACCACTGAAACTGAAGTTAAAGAGACACATCGTATTGATACACTGTCTGCTCAAGCAGCAGAGCTCATTGCTCTGACCCGAGCCTGTATTCTAGCCAAGAACAGAAATGTCAACATATACACAGATTCCCGTTATGCGTTCGGAGTCGTACACGACTTCGGCATGCTGTGGCAAGAACGAGGTTTTTTGACCTCTCATGGTGCCAAGATACAACACGGTCCTCTCATTCAAGCACTGTTAGAAGCAATACATCTGCCTTCAGCCATATCCGTCATGAGGTGTAAAGCACATACTAAAGTCACAGATTCTGTTTCCCAGGGTAACGACCTGGCAGATCAGACAGCAAAACATACAGCACTGACTCACACTCAGACAACTGATACGACAAAGACAACAGATCCGACAAACTGTATGACAGTCAGGGATCCCACACTAGATGTTATCGACATTCAGACCCATGCTACTCCAGAAGAAATAAAGAAATGGATTGAACTAGGAGGGATCCAGACAGATCAAGGTTGGATGACGAAGGGAAAACCTACATGGTTTCTCCCTGACTCTATGGTTCAAGTCATGATAAATACAGCACATAGTCCTGCACACCTAGGAGAGAAAGCAATGTTAGACAGTTTACAAAATCTCTGGAACAATAAACACCTACGAGCAGCAGCAAAACAGAAAGTGCGTACTTGCATGATCTGTTGTCAGTTCAATCCAGGAAAAAGCGTCCCTGTAGAGCAAGGTGGATTTCATCCTCCCGATCACCCTTTTGAAGTCCTCCAGATGGATTATATCCAGATGGACCGTTGTCGAGGATTTAAATATGTTCTCGTAGTTGTCTGTGCTCTGTCCCGCTGGACGGAAGCATACCCAGTCTCAGATTATACTGCTCCGACCACTGCCAAGCAGTTGGTTCGTGAATTCTTCCCACGATACGGCCTGCCTCGTGTCGTGTACTCAGATAACGGTCAGCCATTCTCATCTGCCTTAATGAAAGAAGTTTCTTTATTACTGGGATACCAGTGGAAGTTCCATTGTGTCCGACATCCAGAAGCCGCAGGCCTTGTTGAAAGGCATAACCAGACACTAAAGATCCGCCTTGCCAAAATATGTCAGGAAAAAGGGGTCGACTGGATAGTCGCCCTGCCAGTGGCACTATTCTACATGAGAATGGTCGCCCATTCGAGATCAGGGCTATCCCCGTACGAGGTGGTCTTTGGAAGACCACCGAATATGTGGGGGACGCCCATTCCAAAAAAGATTACTGATGTTGATTCTAACATGTTGACAGATTACCTTGCCTCCTTGATGTCTGCACTCCAATCATGTCGTTCACAGGTTGCCGCAGCCTTCCCTGACAACACTGATGTAAAGCCACACGACGTCCGTCCTGGTGATACGGTGCTCGTCCGAAATTTCGACAGAAAAAGTCCGCTGGAGCCCCGCTGGAAGTCTCCGAAGACCGTACTGCTTACAACAAGGACGGCCGTGAAAATCGAAGGAAGAAAGGGGTGGGTCCACACGAGTCATATAAAAAAATTCTCTGGACTGAAACCTGACCGAGACTCGTCCACCCCCACCAAAGACTGTGTCGAACAAAAAGACTTTACAGAATCTGAACGAGAAAAAACTCCTCAAGAAAATTATCGCATGAAATTACGATCTAGCAAGTCAGACAGTTTAATTGTTTAAGTCCTCCCCTAGGTGAATCGGTTAAATAGTTTCTGACATGTATCCCCTAGATCGAGATAGAGAGAGAGAGAGAGAAGCAAAGAAACGTACATATTGTAAATCACTTCGTAGTCACTGCATAGTGAAACTATTAATCATGTTTGTTCTTAGTATTCTAATTATTGTTGTCAGTATCGTTTTGCCTATCTATTGGCCTATTTTCAAGCGTGAACAATCTGCTTACAATGTATCTGCTGAACACACTTTTAGTGAGTTACCTCCTCACGAGCTTCCCTACAGACTTGCGCTGCGCAACAACACATTCATTAGTATGTTACATCATTCTCATCAAACTAACAATGCTACAAATTGCTGGATATGTGGCCGACTCCCTCCCTATCAGAATTACAAGGGAGCTCTGCCTCTCTTTCCGTACCCATTCACTCACAATGGCTCCTGCGGAGCATGGTTCAAAATTATTAATTCTTTAGATCCTGATATTGCTGTTTTCGATGGGGGTTGGGTTTGGGGAAACCTGAACTTGGTCCTGCTCGACGCCTGTTACCCAGATAAGGAGGGACTCCCCACTAGAATACGAACTGATCTAGAAAATGAAGTATATGGATTAGGTAATTATACAATTAGCCTTATGATTCTCACTGTCGAATCCGAAGCCACACCAGTTCTACCCATCATGTCAGTATTGCCAGTCACTGGTGAATTATGTATCAAGAAGAAAGGTTCAGTACACTTAGGTCATAGTAAATGCACTACTGTGGTCGAATTCAGTGATCATGGAAAATCGTCCTTTAAAGCTATCAGTCACTCTTACTTTGTTTGTGGTCATACCGCATACATTCGTCTACCTCCAGATTGGGATGGTACCTGTTACATTGCATTCCTTCTGCCACCTGTTTTTCTAGCTCCTCCTTATTACCATAGAAATACCAATCTAGTAAAGAATAGACCCAGAAGAGACATCCCACTTGTCGACTACACAGAAACGGCATGGGAACAGTACACCGATTTTAATAAAGGATTCTTTTTCTTTTTAGGCCCCGTCCAGAATAGTAAATTAATACGCAGATTAACTAGAACACTTGAAGCAGTAGTGAATGAAACTGCCTCCGCCTTAGGTAACCTAACAGAAGAGCAGTCCGCCATGCGGGTTGTTGTCCTTCAGAATCGTCTTGTAATTGACGTCATCTTGGCAGATAGAGGTGGAGCCTGTAAGGTCATCGGGTCAAGTTGCTGTGTTTTCATACCACAAAACGCACCATCTGTATATCAAGCTATCACCCGTCTTCATAAAATTGCAAATCAGATACATCAGAATCCAGGCACCTGGACTTGGTCCGGTTGGTTCTGGACGACATTAACAGCTTGGGGATGGAAGATCCTATCCTTCCTAGGCATTGGCCTAGTCCTAGTATTCAGTTGCTGCCTGTGCCTGCAGTGTGGGCCAGCGATTTGTGGACTGTGTGCCACCTCTTGTATTGAACACTCCAGTTTTTTCTCAAAACGTAAACAAAAGAAAGAAGAACAAATGATGCTACACGAACAAACTGATCGATTCATGAGGATCGATATTTCATGAAGGGTCCGTAGGGAACAAGGAGGGAATGAGGAAAATTAAATTTTTGGTCATGTTATGTTCCCTAGCGCGTACCCCACCGACTCCATGTACCAGCTTAAAGTGCATGTAACTTCCCTCCTGTGCCAGCTATGAAGACGCAAATACATTTGCGTCCACCGTTAACTTGTTCTCTTTCAGATCCACCATGAATGGATTGTATAGTCCGTTCCTAAGTATGCTATGCCACCGTCTTTTTGTAATACACTCTACATGTTTTCCTGCTCCAGCAGAGTAGGCCCTGAATTTCTGCCATCGAACCTCTTTTGTGGCTCCTGACTCTGGCAGCCTCTGCCCAGGCTACCTCTGTACCCGTGAACTCTGACTTACTTTCAGCGCGGCCCCTCGCTCTCAGCTCAAGCCTGCTTTCTGCCAAGACTGACTATAACCTTCGAGTTATCTGTTCCGCTCCCCGAGAATACATTCCTGCCTACTAGATCCTGTAAACATCCTCCCCAGCTGCAGAGCCAAAGGGCCGACCTGTCTCAATGCAAGTAATTCATAGCCTCTGTTGCCATGCTTCCATGGAAGGCCCCGTGCCCCACGCTTCACATGCAGACACTTAGGCGCTTATACACGCATCCACAGTTAGCATAGAATAGCTTCTGCCCTAGAGACCTTTCCGTCCAGATAGTATAGTTCCTAAACATCCAATATCAGATATGATAGAAGTACAAGTTGATCTGACATGCCAGACTTCTGTCTCTTTCCGTCAGTGTAAATGTCAAATCCCCTGCACCCCGTCAATCACACGTCATGCAGCTGCGCGCGCATCCAAGCTTCCGATTTCTGCTGACATTGCAACAATCCTGTTAGCACCACCCCTTGGTGCCACCCACTTGCGTCACCTATCAGTGACGTTTCTAGCACACACCTCTGGTTCACGCCTAGTTCACGCCTCTTGATTACGTATTAGTATCACGTGTATACTGTTATCTTGTCTTCTCTCAGCTGTTACGCCTCTTGCATTATTCTTTATGATATGAATTAAGTATATAAGCTATGTATTGTTAATAAACGGGAGCGCTCTATCCCTTCTGACACCCCTGTGGTGGTCAGAACATGATATCCTGGTCTAGACCATTCCTTTATGAGGAATAAAACCCTTAGAAACTCTAACACCACGGACTCTGTCTTTTTTTCATCCGATCTGAGTTATTATTGATTAAGTACTTACCTGCAAGAAATTAAGAGAGTAAATTAATTATTTACGTCACCACCTGAAGTGCATCCTGCTGAACACCCGCTCCGTCCACATGCACGCCGTGGAACTCTGGGACCGGCTCGACGCGACAGCACCGGACGTCGCCTTCCTCACCGAAACCTGGATGAACGCCTCCTCAGCGCCCGACATCGCCACAGCCATCCTGGACGGATACAAGATCACCCGGAAGGACCGCGTCAACCAGACGGGAGGAGGCATCGCCATTGTACACAAGAACACCATCCGCATCTCGACTAACTCCGGCGAAATCTTCTCCGCCGCCGAGCACCTGCACTTCCAGATACACATCGACCCCAAGACCAGCCTCCGAGGCACCCTCATCTACAGACCACCGGGACCACGCACACAGTTCAGTGAAGACATCGCAGACTTCATCAGCCCGCACGCCCTTCCCTCCGCCGAATACATCCTCCTAGGGGACCTCAACTTCCACCTGGAGAATAACAACGACAGTAACACCACCACCCTGCTGGACAACCTCGCCAACCTCGGACTCAAGCAACTGGTGAACACCCCCACCCACTACGCAGGACACACGCTTGACCCCGTCTTCTCATCCAGCAAGCACGTCTCCTTACGCCACGCCACTGGACTCCACTGGACAGATCACAGCTGCGTCCACTTCAGCTTCAGTAGAACTACGACCCACCACCAACCGCAACGGGTCCCCCGCCGCACCTGGAGCAAGATCACCGCCGAGCAGCTCACCGCCTCCCTCAGCCAGAACACTTCCACCAGCACAACGGACCCCAACGAAGCAGCCAGCAACCTCACCAAGTGGCTGACCGCCTGCGCCGATGACCTCGCACCACTAAAGAACCCTCCCAGCAGACCCGGCAGCAAAAAAACCCGCTGGTTCACCGACAAACTCAAGGAATCCAAGAAGAACTGCCGCACCCTCGAGAAAGCCTGGCGGCTCGACCAGACCACAGACAACTGGACCGTCCTCAAGCACGCCACCCGCAAACACCATCAGCTGATCCGTGCCACCAAGAAGACGGCACTCAAAGAACGACGCCCACGACAGCAAGGAACTCTTCAGCATCGTCAAAGAGTTCTCCAACCCCAGTGCCGGAATCAACAACATCACTCCCTCGCAAGACCTCTGCGACTCACTCGCCTCGTTCTTCCACCGCAAGATCGCTGACATACACAACAGCTTTGACGCACAGACCACGCACCCTACCATTGAACCAACGTCCGCCACCACCACCCTCTGCAACTGGACCCCGATCAGCACCGAAGACACCACCCGCACGATGAACTCCATCCACTCAGGATCACCAACCGACCCGTGCCCACACCACGTCTTCAACAAAGCCGATGCCACCATCGCACCCCATCTCCAAGACACCATCAACTCCTCCTTTCACACCGCCACCTTCCCGGAGAGCTGAAAGCATGCCGAGCTGACCGCCCTCCTGAAGTAGCCACCGGCGGACCCCACCGACCTCAAGAACTACTGTACCATCTCGCTCCTTCCTTTTCCGGCCAAAGTCATCAAGAAGACCGTCAACAAACAGCTTGCCGCCTTCCTCGAGACAAACGGATCCCTCAACCCCTCGCAGTCCGGATTTCGGGCCAACCACAGCACCGAGACCGCCCTGATCGCAGCCACCGATGACATCAGAACCCTGATCGACAACGGGGAAACAGCGGCCCTCATCCTCCTGGACCTCTCCGCAGCGTTCGACACGGTCTGCCACCGAACCCTAGTGAAGCGCCTCAGCAACATCGGAATCCGAGAGAAAGCGCTGGAATGGATCATCTCGTTCCTCACCGGAAGAACCCAGAGAGTCCGCCTCCCTCCGTTCAGATCCGAGGCCACCGAAGTCATCTGCGGCGTAACACAAGGTTCTTCTCTCAGCCCGACCCTCTTCAACGTCTACATGAGCCCCCTCGCAGCCATCGCACGCCAACACAACCTCAACATCATCTCCTATGCCGACGACACCCAGCTGATCCTCTACCTCACCAACGATCCCACCACCACCAGAGCCAACCTACACGAAGGGATGAAAGACGTCGCCGACTGGATGAGGAACAGCCGCCTTAAACTGAACTCAGACAAGACGGAAGTCCTCATCCTGGGATCATCACCCTCCGCCTGGGACGACTCCTGGTGGCCCCCGGCCCTGGGCACCGCTCCCAAACCAACGGACCAAGCACGCAACCTGGGCTTCATCCTGGACTCCTCCCTGTCAATGACCAGACAAGTCAACGCCGTTTCTTCCTCGTGCTTCAACACCCTGCGCATTGCCCTTCAAGATCTTCAGCTGGATCCCCACTGAAACCAGGAAGACCGTCACCCAGGCACTCGTCACCAGCCGACTGGACTACGGGAATGCCCTCTACGCCGGAACCACAGCCAAACTCCAGAGAAGACTCCAACGCATCCAGAACGCCTCCGCACGACTCATCCTGGACATCCCCCGACACAGCCACATCACCGGACACCTAAGAGACCAGCACTGGCTCCCCGTCAGCAAGAGAATCACGTTCAGACTCCTCACCCACGCACACAAGGCTCTCCACGACCTGGGCCCCAAGTACCTCAACGACCGCATGACCTTCTACACGCCCACCCGCCAGCTACGATCGACCAGCCACGCACTCGCCACCGTACCACGCATCCGCAGAGCCACCGCCGGAGGAAGATCCTTCTCCTACCTGGCAGCCAAGACTTGGAACTCCCTCCCCACCCACCTTCGGCGAACCCAAGACCATCTCTCCTTCAGGAAACAGCTCAAGACCTGGCTGTTCGAGCAGTATCATACCCCTCTCCCCCAGTGCCTTGAGACCCTCCCGGGTGAGTAGCGCTCTCTATAAATGCCGTGATTGATTAACCTCATTCAGTCACATCTCTGTCTCATTTCAAGGACCTGCTGGACCGTACTGTAGGCCTGAATCAGCGGGCAGCGCTGCCCTACAGACATATGGCGTTGACTTTTAGGGCACTATAGTGAGCTGATCACTAAGTGTACATGCACACAGGCTTGCGCCACTGCATTACACACACACATTATGCTTCTAGCATGCACTTTGTTCCTTTGTATGTAAACAATGGCATAACATATTAATATTTAACCTTGTGTATTCTCGTGCACTCCAACACCTCTTTGAACCACGATTACCACTAGCAGTTGGTAGATCGTACTTCAAGAAGGAAGGATGCACTCAACTGGTGTTCTCTATTAAGCTTCAAATAACCCTTCATTTACCTTCAGACATTTCCACCATTGTATTTTTTCTCCCTTTTCAGACACTGAATTGGTTGCCCCAAAATGGGTGGAGCGGGTGCTGCTCACCCCGTGATGATGCCCTGGGCCTTCTGATGCCTTCCATTGTGGTATCAAGACACCATCCCCGATGTGAGACCTGCTGTGCCACCCTGAGAGGCACCCCGGACTTGTAGCTCGCACCGGCACGTCTTTGGACCCACCAGTGGTGGCAGTTGAGCAGTGAAGCCTTGGTATGCAGGAGCTGCAGTTGAGCACAGTGCGGGGGAAGGGGCTGGGGTTCAGCAGCCTGGGTGCACAGGTGCAGGCAAGCAATGTTGCCGTAGATAATAATGTAATCTCTGCCTCATTCATATCTGTTTCATTTTAAGGACTTGCTGGACCGCACTCTTTCTCGTTCCCAGCATCCTAGACACACGGTGACGGGAGGTGAACAGTGAGGGTTGGGTGCAGTAGGCAGATGCTCTGTCTCCTCCTCCCTCTGTTCTTTTGACTCTCCCTCCCCTTCTCCCTTCCACCCACTCCCTCTCTGTCCCATTCTCACTATCTTCCTCTCATTCTGACTACCTTTTGCTTTTTCTCTTGGACATGGCACACATACTTATGTTTCATTTTTGTCTTGCAGGTTTTGTATGCTGCTTCCGGAGGAGTCCCACCTACTTATTTCATGTTATACTGTTGTAATAAACTTGCATTTCCATTTATTTGTGTTGTTTTAATAAAGGTTATTTTTTTTTACCAATAAATAAGTGAGTATATACGTCTTCTTTTTCTGACAACACTTATCTGTAGTTTATTGTGAAAATCGTCTGTTTATAGGAGGTTATGAGGGAAAACATTTGTAATTTTGCAATGCACCTACCAAATATAAACCAACAGACTATTACATAAATGAAGCCTGTGGAATTCTACAACTGCAAGGGTTCTATGCGTGTATCACTTTACAACACCATGTGTATGGCCCATGTGATCACAGAACCAATAAAGCACTGCCTAGGACCACCAAGGCTTCAGGGACTGGTGAGGCCCACCCTGCTTATTTAAGCAAAGCCCCAGAGTGTGGCGATCCCCGGACTTCAGTTGGCCTCGAACCCCCTGAACAATTATTAAACGATACCCGGGGAGGTGGCGATCCCCTAGGCTGCGAAACATTTATGTGCCCTCCTGCATCTAATTTACATGTGAGATTAAGGTCCCCAGTCCTGCAGAGACCCCGCAATATAATAGGATTGGCCACGGAACATTGCCCTCCAGGGGGCTCATGCAAATGTATGGGTGAGACACCGCTTCATTTTTTTTCTTCCATTTTTACCATCCGGATCCGCTCTGTTAAAGTGATACAAGGTTTTTCCACCTCTCGCTTAAATGAGACACACAAGGATTTGCTATCACAGGGTGGAAGCCATGCACCCTCCCTCTAATAGCAAACATAAATGTCCCACGGAGGCACACCCCGGGACATTGTATGAGACGAGCCTGGGAGGTGGCGCTCCCTAGGACCATGATGAATTGGTTACTGCATAACTACAGAATTAGTATAAACGCATACTAACACTACTTGCACACGTGTAGTACAGCAACCAGAGTGTACTGAAAAGGCAGAGGAAGCACAAAATCTAAAAATATAAATCCTACCAGAAGTCGGATGACATAGTTCAATGAGCCGACGACTCTGGGATGAGTAGAAACAGCTTCACAAAGAAAACGGGTCTTCAGCACAATGCTAGCAAGCTCGAAATATTGGTGAGTGCTGCCTTCTTTTTACCTTCTACCGCTCGTCACCAAATGTATGTACTGAAGAGGCAGACAGCAGTGTATCCGATATGTACATTTATTGCAGGAAAACAAGACAGATTAAACAGCCAACAACAGGAGCAGACAGCGAGGCAACCGTCTTCTCCACCACTGTGTACATATTCCCCAAGATTCCCCTCATGACAGCCCTAAATTCTAACATTACACTCTTACATTCAAGTAGAATTACATATTAACATTCTACTATGACTCACATTGGAATACTACACAGAGCACATGACTTTACACCAATGAGCTCATGCTTTCATCCATGAGTCTTGAGATCGGTAGGTGTGAGTAGTTTGCTTCCCACTCCCTGTATTGAATAAATGCAAACTAACACTACTACCACAGGTATGCTACAGCGCCCAGAGCACATCACTTTAAAGCAATGGGCTGACGGTTTAATCTCCGAGTCTTCAGGCCAGTAGGGTTGAGTAGTTCGCTTCCCACTCCCTGTATAGTATAAACGCATATTAACACCACTTACACAGTTATACTACAGCGGCCAGTATGCTACAGCGCCCAGAGCCCATCACTTTACAGCAATCAGCTCGGTTTGATCCCCGAATCTTCACACCGGTAGGTGTGAGTACTTCGCTTCCCACTTCCGGGATAGTATAAATGCACGGTAGGGGTCAGTAGTTCACTTCCCACTCCCTGTATGGTATAAATGCTTACTAACACTACTTGCACATGTATGCTACAAAGACCAGAGCACATCACTTTACAGCAATGAGATCCCGGTTTAGGCTCTCGGTACTGGTAGGTGTGACTACTTCGCTTTGCACTCCCCCACAGAGGTTATAGTGCTCCTATCCTCCTCTTTCCTCCTCTTTTCGCCTTTTTTTCCACTTACTCGCTTCAATGGAATCACAAAATGGCGACCAACACTTCCTAGTTTCAACCGCTCGCACCGCTCGCAACCAATAAGCAGCAAGCTCCTGCTCGTAATAAACCTGCAAATCAAATGTCAGAATTCCCAAATATCGATATCTTTTAATTTGGATATTTCTCAACAACTACTGAATGGATTTATACCAAATAAACAAAAGTGTGCTTTCTAGACCAAGACCCTTCTCCCTGCCAAATTTGGGGTATTTCCGTTCACCCGTTTGACCTGTAGTCTTGTCCAAAGTTTCCTCTGGAACTTAACATGGAGAAAACATGTTTTGAGACCCCCCTTTTATCTCGGCCCACCCTTGATGAATCACCCCCAAACTTTCAACATAGGAGCTGATATAAAAAAATTATTCGTTTGGAAATGTTCATGAAGATTCATCAAACAACGCCAAAGTTATAAGCGAAACAAAAAATGCTCTTCCTATGGAAATTTGGTCCTAACTATATCTACCTACTGGCGACCGCTAGTAGGTAATATATATATATATATATATATTCACTGAAAAAACCATTGGTTTCAAGTTTGTTCGAGCACTGAAAGGTGTAGTAAGGTACGGCTGTGGAATTAACAAGCCATAGGATTGAAGGGTCATACACCCATGGCTTCTTTTTGCAAGGGTGGCTTTCTCCTCCACTATTGATAATTTTTTGGTACTGATTTTTGCAAGCCTTTTGAATTCCTTCTGTCTAGCATGCAAGTCCAGAGGTCATTTAGGCATAGGGTTGTTAAACCTTTTGACCAGTAGTCATGTCCTGCTCGCCATGAGTTGTTATCAATACTTGCCCACAAATGGTGCCCTAGACTTCCCTCCTTTGATAACCTCAGTTTGTGACAGCAGACAAGAAAAAAAACATGTCTCTGGCCAATGGTTGTTTGCAGATGCCTAGTTCCAATCTAATTTGTGCCGGTGATGTATGGTTTGGTAATTTGAACACTGACCTGTAGATCTTGGTGATGATTGTGTCCAAATGGTCACTGTCCAGTCCTTTTAAAGCTTCACTACCGTAGGTTAAGGTAGGAATGATTTTTACCTGAGCCACCTGTAGTGTGGGGGCGAGAGTTGGACCTTGTAGCTTCTTTTGAATTAGTCCAATTGCAAAAGCAAGTGCCGTACCCTTCCTTTTTTGCTCTTCTAGGTGGGATTTGTATTTTTCATTGTTGTTAAAGATGACTCCAAGATACCTTTGGCAGTTTGATTCGACAATGCTTTTATTATTTAAAGCCCAAGACAGTTTCTTAACTTTCCTTGAATGCACTGCTACAATTTTCGTCTTCCTGTTGTTAATGCGAAGCTTGTTGTTTTTTGAATAGTCAGAAATAGCGTCCAGGAGTCTTTGCATTCCGATCTTTGTTTTGCTTAACAGTACCACGTCGTCAGCATAAAATAGGTTTGTCAGCGACAGACCAGATAGTTTGGGAGCGTGGGAATTGACCTTGTTAAGGGCTTCAGGGAGGTCGGCTAAAAATAGATTTAAAAGTGTCGGGCCAAGACACAACCCTGTTTGAGGCCTTTTTTCGTCGGAATTGGGCGGGACAATCTTGAGCCGTCCCCGATCTTAATCCTAACCCATGTGTCCTGGTGTAGAAGTTGTATGGCTCTTAGGAGGACCACTGGAATGTTAAGTCTAGACAACGTCTAGTCAATGAACCCCATATAGAGTGGGCAGGAACAGAACTTCGCTTGGTCAATCAGACAGGAAAGGGTCATAAGATTAACTGAGGTACCAATGTTTGTTGTGAACTCTCTCGATTCTGAGGAATTATAGAGTTGTCATCAGCCCACGCCCTAAGTGAATTGAGCAGCACTCCAGCAAAATACTTTCCTTCATTGTCAATGACTGCGATGAGGCGGTAATTCCCTGGGGATTTTTTATCCCCTCCTTTAAAAATTGGTGCGAGAATGGATCCACGCCAGGAGGGCAGTATGTTGTTGTTTTGCAGGCATGAATTGAGAAGGGGGCTTAATTTCGCAGCCCAAAAAGTTGCATCTTCCTTAAACAGAGCTTGAGGAATTCCACCTGGACCAGGAGCGCCGTCCTTGCGTCCCTTTTTTATTATTTTTTTCTATTTCAGCCTTCCGGACTGTTGTAGGATTGATGCTGCTTTGAGTCAAGAGGCGCTCTTTTGTTGATGTCATTTTGTGACCTGGCCTCATTAGGGAATTTGAAGTGTTCACAACAGATTCCCGGACAATCTCTTTTTGTGT
Source organism: Lissotriton vulgaris (assembly GCF_964263255.1). Taxonomy (NCBI): domain Eukaryota; kingdom Metazoa; phylum Chordata; class Amphibia; order Caudata; family Salamandridae; genus Lissotriton; species Lissotriton vulgaris. The sequence continues at coordinate 52,190 of NW_028241221.1, forward strand.
CACATTGTGCGCAGAAGGGAGATTTAAGTGGGTAATGTACACTTCCTGATCATTAAAGTGAGTATAAAGAAAATCGACCCACACTATCTCCAGTATGCTCGAGGAGGCAACTTTGGATGAGCGCCCAGATGCGCTGTTGATTGTGCGCCAAAACCTGGCAGAGTTGTTTGTTTTAATGTCATGCTGCAGTTTGACCCAGAACAAGTTCCATTGGCTTATACGTAGCTCACGTTTTGCTTTCTTAAGGTGACTGCGGGCCTCTCTTAGTTTTATTATTTTAATAGGATCAATTGTATCAGTTTTTAAAGCCCGCCATTACCGGTTCATCGATCTTGTTGCTGATAGTATCTCAGAATTCGGGCGCGGCGTTTGCTTTTGATCAGTTTGGCATGTGTGTTTTATTGGTTTTGCGAATCTGTCAATAAGTTCGGTTGCAAATGTTGACCAGTTGTCAATTATGTTTTCCAGGCTCTTTTGGCGCTCAATTATTTGTTTGGCCTCTGCTGATACGTGTTGAAGATTCTTAAAGGAGCATTTCATTCGTTTGAGGTTGATTGTAAAGCTCTCGGATGGCAAGGCCCTTTCCTCTTCGTGTTGCATGAGACAAGTCCTCAGCATAATTTCTTGGGGACAGTGGTCGCTTTCAGTTCTATTTCCAAGTCGATAACCTGCTATTTGATGGAGCAATGAGATGCTGACAAAGGTATAGTCAATTAATGAAGTGCCTTTTTTCGATAGATAGGAACATCGAGGTGGCTTGTCAGCTTGTCAGCGGGATAACGCCCGTTTAAAGCTCTGAGGCCCAGATTTTCAAAGTTGCCTTGTAGAGAACTTCCATGTGCCATCCAGGCCGGTCTTGCGGTGGTATCTTCCAGATGCTATCATGTGATTTGGTGACCTCATTTTTTTTGAGGACTGACATTAACCACATGTTGAAGTCACCAGTAAGTAGGATTTCTGAGTTTAGAAAACCTGTTTGCACTCTTACTACTGACACTGTGGCTTCTTCTACAAAGGATTTCCTTGATGCTGTATTTGGACGGACGTAAGCATTTATTAAGATTAGCCTCCAACTTTGGCCATTACACGGAGTGAGAGACATTCCCACACACTGGAGGCGATTTGATGAGCCCGACAGGTCCCAGGAGGTGACTGCATTTTTTGTTGATACATAAACTGCAAGGCCGCCACTCCCTCTTCCTGGATGATTCAGTTTGTAAGCTGGAATGTGATGGGTTTTAAAGCCTTCTAGGTGCTGCGGTGCCGTGAGCCATGTCTCTTGTAGTAACAGTATGTCGAAGTCCCGTAAATAAGAAATAGTGGCGTTGTCCTCAAGTTTGCTTGTTAGTCCGTTTATGTTCCATGAGCAGATTTTAAGAGGAATCTTTTCGTGGCGCTCCTCCCTACTGGGATGTCAACGTAAGAGGCGGGTTGTATTCAGGGCGCCGGCCAGCCATGACCATGAACCCGCCTCGTCATGATTCCTGATTCCATGATTCCTGTTTGGTGTAATCCCGTCTTCTTTTGCTTTCCTCATTGAGTGGATGGAAGTGGGAGTTTTGTTGCCTGCGCCTCTGAGGACGGAGTATACTATACCCCTTCCTGCACGACTATGTTCGTCACCACGGCTTTCCTGTAGAACATGTGGATAGCCCGCTTCTCTGCCCGGTTGTATCAGTATTCCCCATTGCTTAAAGGTGTCAATTACCCCTAGAATATTATTCATTGCCTCTGCGGTACTCCAGGTGACCTTTGTGGATTCGTTTGATTGGCCTTGACATGGTGCAATGAATTCTACCGATATTATGTCTTGGGTGGTTATTGCATCTGGTAGACCTGACGCTTGTATCAGCTTTAAGATGTTACCCCAATTTAGGACATCATGGCTACCTTTAGACTTGTATTCTGGGTAGAAGAGGGTAGAGAGGTTGTCCCCACTCCGAGCAGTGCTATTCGGCCTAGGCATTGCCTCTGTGTTGTCCGTATTGCACATTTGAGCAACTTTTATCAAAGGACCCGTAGAAAAGACTTCATTGTACACAGTATCGAGCCTTTCATTGTTTACATGACCAAAGGCCCAGTTAGCTCTTGCTGGGAGTGCGCCCTGTTGGTTGTTGACACAGTTGACTGTGTCTTCCTGCTTTAAAATGGAGCCTCCACGCTGCCTTTCGCGAGACTTGGTGTGTGGTTCACAGCCATTTCATTCTGCTTGGTGGGTGTGTTTGCGGGAGCCATGTTAGTAGTGGTTTTTTGTTCTTTTACTTCAATAAGCACACATTTTCCCACAGGTGCCATTGATGGTGTCTTTGCTGTTGGCGAGCTGGAAATGTCACTCTTCCTTTTTTCACTATCCTGGATTATTGGTTGTACTTCTGTTGTAGTTACTGGATCAGAGGGATTTTTTCGCTCATCGTCTCCCGAGCCTCCAGGACGTCTGAAGGTGTTGAACATCGGGTAGAGATTTAAGACTTGTTTGCTCCTTCTCATTTTGTTGCATCCTTTCCTCTTCCTCTGTCTTTTCACTTTTCCCACAGGATTGCCCTCTTCTTGTTCAATTGGAGAAAGAGGGGTGGAACTTGCTCTGCTGTTGACCTGAGGCGATTGCTGTTCTCTCATACCGCCACCTTGCACCGCTATATCTTGAACTCATGAGGAGTTGGCAGCTTCTTCCCCTCTTGACGTTGATTTGTATGGGAGAATGACTGTGTGTATGGTTCGGTGAGGGGTAGCGACTGCCCAAAGATGTGTGAATTGTTGATTCAGTAGGTATATGAGGTTAAGACTACATGTTATAGCAGTTGTTTGGGTGAGTAAATATCTTTATAACTTTATAACTAGAAAAATAAAAGGCAGTGTATGTGACAGTTGTTGTATATACATAAGACTCAGTGATTGTATGAGTGACTGTATGGATAACTGTATACTTGTAATGGTGATTTTATAACACACTTAGTATGAGTTACTATCTATACGAATAAATGAAGTGGTGTTTTCTATAAGTGTGTAAGCTGAGTAAATGTAAGTATGATCCAAGTGAGTAGGATGACTGCATAAGTGATGTGCGCTGGTGTGTAATGTCGATATAGGTGTATAAGTATATTCAATAGTGTTCTATTGATCATTGACAGCATGTATGAGTGCATCTATAGGTAAGTGATTAGATGTGTGTGTGTAGATCTAGGAATCACTGAGTGGGGTTTTAGTAACTTGTATTGGTGTGTCAATGGATTCAAATATGGTATTCTGTATTTTACAGTGAGTGATGAAAGGTTATACTAGTGTATGATGAGGTGTATCTGATTGTCACGTGGATGATGTCATCAGTGATGCCATCAGTGATGTCATTTAAGATGTCAACAGTGATGTCATCAGTCATGTCACTGACCATGTCATGAATGATGTAATATGTGACATCATCAGCAGTGGATTGCGGGCGCTCGAGTTACAGTTAGTACAACTAACTATAACGGAGGAATTTGAATAGTTTTGTATGAGTGAAATGTCCAGCTAACTATAACACCCTTGAAACCTATGGTTTTTTCAGGGAATTTCTAAGGTTTTTTAAATGATAATTCCTAACTATAACATACCTGAAACCTTTGTTTTTTTCAGTGAATGTCAAAGGTTTTTTTTAAATGATAATTTCTAACTATAACATACCTGAAACCTATGTTTTTTTTAGTGAATTTCAAAGGTTTTTTAAATGCTAATTTCTAATTATAATGTACAATATGCATATCTGTGTTTTTCTTTCTTTTTTAATTATCATCCCAATCTCAACCTATTAAAAACTGCAATTATCACCACTCTTCAATTGATTTCTTCTGCAAACAAAATCGCCACAAACTACAAAAAAAAACCCAGGCCATAACATCAACATCAACATTTAACTGGTGTAAGGAGGTTGATTATCTACTGTGTGAATTACACCCAACTCACACCCATATTTAAAGACAAATATGTGACAGAGGTACTAATCATGCACCTCCGACACCCAACAAAATCACAACACCCAGCGCCAACCCCACCACTACCACCCCCGGACCCCTCCCCCTACTACCTCAGAGGCAGCGCAAAACAGGACAACGGACCTTCCCAAAATACCATATCCTCTCAACTGCACAATAGCTGAATGTTCAGAGATGTGGCAACCAACTATGTATAAGGGAGGGAATTCGCACATCAACAATAATTTGCAGAATCCCAAGTGTACTGGTGATTTGCTATACACAACTCACTATAGAAACAAAAAACTTTTTCATGTGGAGATAGGGGATTGATACATGTACTGTACTGCACAGTGAACGCAGCCATATTATTTCAGACACTGGGGAATATCTCGGTCATGTAGCTGTGTTGTCCCCCCCCCTGAAGCAGAAGCGGAGTGGACTGGTTCAACGTACGCACCTCCAGCGTAAGAGTATAAATAATTAGGCTACGCCTTGGGCCTGGTTCACTTGTGCAAAGACAAAAGACTTCTCACCCTGCCACGTGGCTGTCGCCATGACCATGTGCCTTCTCGATACAGGCCCATTCCGAACTCAGCGCCACAGCACCACAGACTTATGTCTGTATCGACTACTGCCTTTGATCCACATTGTGGACAGCAGGGTTCACAACTTGAATTCAGCTTTGGATCTACACTACGGACAGCATTGAATCAAGCCTTGCTTTATTTAAGGCAGAGACAATTGTACTCTATGTCTTCAGATTTTGTTAAAGGATGTGACAAAAAACATTCCTCAATGTTTGAGCTCACTATTGCCTTCGATCTACACTGCGGACAGCAGGGTTCACAATTTGAATCCAGCTTTTGATCTACACTACGGACAGCATTGAATCATGCCTTGCTTTATTTAAGGCAGAGACAATTGTAATATATGTTTTCAGATTTTGTTAAAGGATCTTACAAAAAGCATTCCTCAATGTCTGTGCTGACTACTGCCTTCAATCTACACTGCGGACAGCAGGGTTCGCAACTTGAATTCAGCTTTGGATCTACAGAACTGACAGCATGAAATTTAGCCCTGCTTTCGTTAAGGCAGAGGCAATTGTACTCTATGTCCTCAGATTTTGTTAAATGATGCAACAAAAAAAATTCCTCAATGTCTGTACTGACTACTTCCTTCGATCTACATTGTGAGGGCTCACGATTCTGGTGGAATGGCTATTGCACATGACGCATTCCAGTAAGCAAGAGACATTGTACCAGTGTGACCCGACCGAACCACGAATCATCGCAGGGTACGCACACGCTGAGTTCTTCAGGTACGACAAACTCACTGCACCACAAGTCATCTTCACGTGGCCTTATTAAGGCAGAATTCACAAGGTAAAAAACATTGCTACCAGTGCGGCCTGCCTGGACCATGAATCATTGCAGGCTCCACAGAACATTGCTTCAAGTGCCACTAACTCAGTGTTATCATCGCTGGTTGCACACCCGCTAAATTACCAATACTGTGTACCTCTCCTCAATGCCACGTGGTCGTGGGCCCTTGCTATCCGCTGCCACCTGCCTACCCTGCGGTCATCAGAGCTCACAATTAAATAGACTCTTCATTCATTATTTGCAGAGTGCAGTAGCAAACAAAATATTACTTCCCTCATACCTACACAATATCCCTTTAGTAGCCTTCCTTCAAAAACATCTTTTATATCAGTTCTAGGTTTAGTTGAAAAACAAAATTCACCCTGCAAGTGCAAAGGAACAGGGAATGGCAGTGTACACTGTGGATAGCACAGGTCACAATTTGAACTTTAATGTCCCTGAAACCTACATATTTCGACAACCTATTCCATACATGTTTCGTCTTTTATTTGAATCATGATTACAGATGATGTAGTCCAGTAGGCAACAGAAAATGCTTCCAGTGCAGCCCATTGGTACCACGCATCATCCCAGGGTGAGCACACGCTGAGCACCAGACGTACCACTAACTCAGTACACCATAAATATTAATCACGTTGCCTTATTAAGGCAAAATTCAGTAGTCAAAAGACATTGTTACCAGTGCGATCTGCCTGGACCACGCATCATCGCAGGCTCCACACAAAATGCCCCTACCTCAGTGCACCACAACTTAAGAACCTTTTACGATAGAATCTTCTGTGTATTATTTCACATGTAGAGCTTCTACCTTTGTACAGCATAAGTCTTAAACCGTTTATAATGGAATATTTGTGTATGATATGATGATTACTATTGTACTTGTTACCAACAGCAGTGTAATAAAATTATGCCCGTACCCACTTCAACTATCTATCTGTGTCTGTGTATTCATTATGTTTGTAAAATGCTGCCCCTGGGCCCTACCACATTATATTGTGCTGTTAACAGCGTATGCAACAATCTTCAGTTATATAACTTTTTCACGCTCATTCTACAAATACAAACATAGAAACTGGATCATTACAACACTGCAAGTGTTTAGTAAATTTATAAGTTTATGCTATTGCTCAAGTTTTTTTTTTAGGGAGCATATTTATATAGCGAAAAGTTGACACAAAACTATATCAGTGATTTACATGAGCACCGTATTTACAGTATATTTTCAGGCACTCATACATTACCTGATTTGTCTACAATAACAGGATGTGGACGTGACTCCGAAGCTCGAACACAGATTTCCAGCACCAAGTTCTACAGTATACCCGAATGACCACATACATATATATATTAGCTGCCCGTCATGTGCCAAAAACTGCAATCTAAAGCTTTCATAGCCCTGTATAACTACAGCTACAACAATCCACTGAATGTACAACAAACATTCATATTTGCAGAAATGCCTCCAATCCGCCATCTTTTATGTGGGGAACTATGGATAAATGTAGGATCAGGGATTCCCCGTACCTTCTATGTTGGCCATGTTGTGAGACTTCACAGACATAATGACACATTTGCATTTAAGACCCGGGTGACAGCAGTTGATTTCTCATATAGCTCACGACGGAGCCACGCCCATAGCTCAGGAGTCATTGTTCACAGCCTCGTGCAGCACTGGCATACGTCAGGCCAGCCCACTCCACTTACGCTTCCAGGAAAACACAACGCTATATGACCCAGATTTACATTGTAGTGATTTCTTAGTTCCAGGTCTAGTTGTCAGAACAGCACACACACACACTCCCTTATGGCTAGTATACACCCACATTACACCCATCCATCACAGGCGTCACAATACACGTGACCCTACCGATAAAAAAGACCGGGCGCATGTGCTCTATGCCATTTTAGAGTTGCTCCCATCGCAAGCACTGTGATGGCCCGACCTGGTGGTTTGGACGCCTCATATAGGCCTGAACTACCGAACAGGGGGGCCCACTACCATGTGCGTGGCGTTTTTGGTCACTGAGTTAGTGGTACAGCAAGGACTGAGCGGGTGAAGAACCTGCGATGATGATGGGTGCACAAGTTTGTCCTTTGCCATAGCGATATCAAGACTAAGCAACAAATGTGAGACTTCTTGGTGGCAGAGCGGGCCTGCATTATGTAGAAGGTGCTCTGTCCACAAAAAGGTGATCAGTGAGGCCTGGGTGCGCACTGGAGGGGGTAGATGCAATATAGCAGACTGGATACCAAAAAGCAACGCGGCGATTTAGGCATACGCAGTCCTACATACCCTATCTTATTGCATTTGTATTTTTTTTCCTATAGCAGGAATGTTTTTATAGTCGGTCAAATGTCCGTCGCTCCTACATGCGTAGCGAAGAAGATGAATATTTATTTTTTTATACTATGTACAAAGAAATCTATGATCTTATTTTGACAACCTTTCCTTTCTCAATTCATTTAGCACTCACGCCTCCGTTGCTGTGCGCAGTACAGCTCATGCCTTCGTTGAAGTGCACAGCACTGCTCATGCAGCGCACAACATTTTCTATATAAAAAAACGGGGATATGAACCTAACCTACGAATTGCACCCACTTGTGCGTGTCTGTTTCCTTCCGTGCTAAACCATTGGCCTTTGCGTGTGACTTATTCTAAAAGACTGCAAGCAATTGGCCAGGGATGGGCGCATTGCTCCGTCCATGACCTATTGGTATCTATTATGCGCTTGCTGCGCGTAATAGACTCCAATACCACATGCGGTTTCAATTATTGTGCCCAGACACTGGTGTGATGATTGAAACCACGTGTATGACTGCGCACCACTTGTCTTCTATAACCAGATGCAAAACATTACTACTCTACTAATTGTTCATAAATCGAAGCCCATTAAACAAGTTGGAAGCGTACAAATGGTTGTATATTTAATGGGGGAGGGAAGGTGTGTGAAAGAGCGATGTTATTCTACTCTACATTAAGATAGTGGCAATTACCAATTATAACATCTTTCTTTTACTATCTTTTAGATGTGGAGATTCAGGGTTCACTATGACCCGGCACGTGGTGGAAGACACATCGGTTACAGAAAGGTGAGATGTGAATATTATTTTCAGAGTCACTCTCTCACTCCCTCACTCAAAGAAGAGATCCTTTGATGAACAAATGACGTATAATCTTATCTTCCTTTTTATCTAGCAGGTTGTGTTTCACTGGGAGTGGATGGGGTGCAGCAGTCTGGGATAAGCAGGAGCGGGCACTCACCTCTGGACACTGGGAGTTGATGGGGTAGAGCAGTCTGGGTGCGCAGTAATGAGAACTCACCGCTATGCAGTGGGAGTGCATGGGGTATAGCACCCTGGGAGGAAAAGAGCGCACAGACACCTCCTTGCAGTGGGAGTTTATGTAATTCAGTACCCTGGGTGTGCAAAGGCGTAATTACTAATTCTATACTATCTTTCAGATCACTAAACATGAGGGTGCACTATGAACCGGCACGTGGTGGTCCACACACCGGAGGCAAAAAGGTGAGCTGCGAAAATTTTCCAGTATCAACACTACCCTTCCTGCTCCATCTATTACTTTCTCTCTCTCACACTTTCAATGTCTTTCTTTCTCTCGCTTCCTCTCTCTCACACTGTTTCTCTTTCTCTTTTCAAGTTTTGAACGCTGCTGTCCACACTGCAGATAAATAAATCAAGGCTGAAGTTTACGCTGTCGGTAGTATAGATCCAAGCAGAATTCAAGTTGTGAGCTCTGCTAAAAAACAGTGTTTGCAAAAGGCAAGCAGAGCGGCCTAGATACACAATGCCTCCAATTAAACGCACTGAGAACAAACAATATTGTCCTGCATGCTGACGTGATCTCTCACCTCATTCTGTCTCATCTCTGAATCATTGTAAAGACCTGCTGGACCATACTGTAGATTTGAGCCAGCAGGCACTTCCCTACAGACACCTCTTCAGCGCGGGCCTACGAGATGGGTAAGATGTATCAAGCACACTTCACACGTGCGAATAAGCAATATTGCCAAGTGTTATGTTATTCTGCGATCTTTGACCTCATTAAGGGCCATATGTAGGTAAATCTCATTTACCGATTCTTAAATACTGAATTTTACCGATTCGGTATTCATGAATCGGTAAATGAGATGTAGGTAAAAATTCGGTATTTTTTACCGATTCGGTAAAATTCGGAATTGGACTTTCGGAATTTACCGAATCGGTATTTACAGAATCGATTAGGTAAATACCGATTCGGTAAATACCGATTCAGTAAATTCCGAATCGGAAAGCAAGTAAAAGTGAAACTTAAGAAAACAGCCAATCAGGTGCTACCACCCCCCCCCCCCCTCCCTACCAGGAAGTGGCTACACAGGCAGCTGCAACTAATTAGAAGCTTCTGGAGAGGCAGTTGGAGCAGAGAGATTGGGAGCAGCAGCAGAAAGAGTTTGTGCAGTTTAAAACCTGTAAAATGGCAACCAGCAAAGACACAGAGCAGCCAGGGAGGAAGTGAAAGCGGAAATTCAGCAGCATGGAGCTACAGGTCCTTGTGGAGGAGGTGGTGAAGGTGCACCACAAACTGTTTGGCAGGCAGTCCCTCACTGTGGCAGAATCTGCCAAAAGGAAGATTTGACTGGATATACTGGACACATTTAATGCTGTGGGAGTGACCACCAGAGACACAGAGGACTTGAAAAAGAGGTTCTATGACCTGAGGAGCCTCACAAAAAAGAAATTGGCAGACCACCACAAGCAGGCATCGAAAACTGGTGAAGGAAAGAATACAGCACCTCCCTCACTGACCTGGAGGAGATGGTGGCCACAACCTTAGAGCCAGAAAGCGTCTGCGGACTGGGAGAAGTGTACAGCTCAGCCAAAGCTGCAAGCAGAAAAGGTAAGATGCATGCACAGCAATCCCCCTCACACCCTCATCCTTCCCTCACCCCTTGAAGCTAAGTGACCCCAGTCCAGGTGTGCCAGCACTATACAGTAGCAATGCATCATGTAGTCAGTTAATGAAAGACCATGTCATACAGCACAGCAACCATCAAGTTAGGCAAATGATTGCAGACATAATGAAGGGCATGCAACATGTACATTGTGCAATTTGAAACGATTTAATTGTAGTGGCTGTGAGACATTTGCGCTTAGCTGATATACGCTCATATGTCCACAGGTTACACATCCAGAAGGCGGTCACAGGAGACTGAAGGCACAGCACCCGAGAGGGATGAAAGTCAGGAGCCAGGTCCCAGTGCATCACAGGACACAGGTGTACCGAGTAGCAAGCCACCTTCCCAAGACCCTGAAATCACTCAACATTTGCATGCATCCCCACGACGTTCACAGTCCCCTCTGTTAATGTCTTCACCAGATATGCCAGCATCACTGCATGTTGAAACACCTGCAGCACAACCAAGCAGGAGGCATGTCGTTGCCCCACTGATAGAAATGGAGAGATCTGCTGGTGAAATGGAGGTGGAAGACACACACACCTTGCCTGGAGATGATATCTCTGCCACACTGCAGTCCAGTACAGAGGTTGTCCGTAGTAGCACAAGACGCCGCAGAGTCCAAGAAAGGAGTGTAGGTGCACGTGGGGAGGGGTCCAGTGTGTTCCAAGGCCTGGAGGGGAGCATGGTGAAGATCCAGAGGATGCAGGGAAAGGCCATCATGTCTTGTCAACGCCAACTGCGCAACCTGAATAGCAATATGGAAGAAATAGGAAAGGGCATCAGGGAACTGGTGGAAGTGAACAAGAACATGGCTACAGGGATACATTAAATGGCACAATCGGTGCAGCTACTGTGCACCAAACCGGACACAGAAATAGCATAAAAGGCGCAGGGAGAAGCAGCGTGCACATCAATACAACATAGCAATTCACCGCCTGGCCACAGCCACATCCCTGCTATGCAGGCGAAGCATAAACAGTCAGGAGGGTTTGACGCAAAACAGCAATGAGGTGACAAGGGGCATAGCCTGGATGACCGTTGCTCTTGAGGCGCTAATAAATGCTCAAACAGCACAAACTGCTGCTATTGATGTGCCAGAGAGTGAAGGGAGCACAAGTAGGAGCAGCATGGCAAGCCCCCTTGGTGTAGAGACAAGGAGGAGCAGCAGGCGACAAGGTGAGGCTACAGCCCAAATGCCCAGCGAACACAGTGAGCCACATACATTTGGCAATACTAAGCGTGGACGCAAATGAATAGTTAATATTATGGGGAAGTGACCCTGGACATACAATTTGGAAAGTGCAAAGTTTGTGTTGCACATTTGTGCCTTAGATACTTGCGTAGTGACAAAATTAAACTACGTTGGGTGCATACTCCACCTGTCTGTGTCTCTTTACTTACTTAAAAAAAGTTGTGTGTGATCTCTTCCCGTCTGTGTCTCCCATCTGTTGGTGTTGCATGTCCAGCTGTGTGTGGATCAGGCAGAGCTTGGTCATCATCATGGTCCTCGAAATCTGATAATTCCACTTCAGTGCCCTTCTTAACTGAAGGTTGTGCAACATTGCACAGGCTGCAATCATTTTGCAGCAGGTCACTGGTGTGTACTGGCGTGCCCCTCCACTCTTGTGCAGGCACTGAAACCTGCTCTTCCACAGTCCAAAGGTGCACTCCACAATGTTCCGGGTGGATTTGTGTGCCTGTTTTACCTCCTCTGGCTGGGTGTTGAAGGGTTGAGGTAGGGTGTGAGGATGAAGGACCAAAGGGCATATGTACTGTCTCCTATTTGTAAGAATAGAAATACATTACTCACATGCACATATCCACATACAGCTGCAATATGTATCAAGGGAGATTCACACAGTGTATTACCTAGCAAGTAGCCTTCGCCAAATTTCCCCGCTGTCAGCCGTGAGTAGAGGCCACTGTTCAGAAAGATGTAGGAGTCGTGGGTACTCCCGGGAAACTTGGCAACTATGTCCGTGATGATAAATTTGGAATCACAGATTACCTGTACATTTATGGTGTGTGTGGATTTCCTGTTTCTATAAATGTACTCTGTGGCAGCAGGTGGGCATATTGGGTTGTGGGTACCATCAATGCAGCCAATGACATTGGGAAAATGCACCATCTGACAGTCTTGGTCCTGACCAGTTCAGCGTGCGTTGCAGGGAAGCTGATGTACAAATGCATTCTCTGCAACATGGCATCCAGAATTTTCTGAAAAACCGGGACAGGCAGCTCTGGAACACACCACCTATCGATGGAATGACACTCTGGTAGCTCCCAGAGGCAAGTAGGTGTAGGCCACAGAGCACCTGCACATGGGGTGGGATGGCATGGGCCCTTGGGGTTGGGTGCTCCAACAGTGGGTGGAGGTCCCTGATTAACTCCAGGATGGTTTGGGGGTCTAGCCTGTACCTTTGTAGGATATCTGCCTCAGTCTGTTGGAATATGGTGATCCTCTGCCTGTAAACCTGCTCCTCTCTTCTCCATTCCCTCTCTCCTTCTGCCTGGATCCGTAGCAGCCTCGCAATCACATAGCATGCCGCCATTCTGGTGAAACTGTTGCATTTGGGCCCTTTTTTATGGCCTGCACCTGGTTACCACCTGATATCAATCCATGGTAAATACCGACTCTTAAATACCGAATTTCATGCAGATTCGGTATTTAAAAGGTTACCTACATCTCAAACTTAATTTTTACCATTTCTTATTTACAGAATCGGTAAAACTACCGATTCGGAAACTTTACCGATTCGGTAAAATTACCGAATCGTTAAATTTACCGATTCGGACTATTTTCTGTCCCCTACATCTCAAATACCAAATACCGGTCGGTAACGGACGAAAATTCGGTATTTTCCGCAGTTACCGACCGGTATTTGGTTACCTACATCTGGCCCTAAGTCACATATCTGTCTCATTTTAAATACCATCTATACCATTAGATAGGCCTAAGCCTACGAGCAGCGCTGCCTTACAGACTCCTCTTGAGGGTGATTCTGCGGGAGGGGTGGGGTGCACTACTCTGAGTGTGCATGTGAGAAAAAGAGATCTTGCCTTCCCTAATGAGGTAATTTCTCACCTCATTCAATTACTTCGATGTAATTTTAAGGACCTAATGGACCGTAATATAGCCCCTTGCGTGCGGCGGGAATTCCCCGCCCATGCTGACTCCGCCTTGCGCGGGCGGAGTCATGACGGAACGGTTCCGTCATCAGCACAGCTCACCCGTAGCTGATGACGGAAGCGCTCCGTCATCAGCATGCAAGGGGATAGACAATAGTCAACCTCTGCTCTACAGGCACGTGAAGTTAGCTTTTAGGACACTTTAGTTACTTCCTTATTGAGTGTACATGCACACAGGCTCCCGCCACTATATTACACGCAAACATTGGTCTATTGCTTGTATAATATCATTAACATGATGTATTATAATTTAACCTTCTGTTTTCTCGTGCATTCCAACTCCACTTTGAACCACGATTATCACTAATGATTAATCGTACTTCAAAAACAAATGATGCACTAAACTCCTATTTTGTACCAAGTATAAAATAAACATACATTTACCTGCAAACATTTCCACCATTAAATTACTTCTCTCTTTACAGAGATAAATTAATTGGCTGAGAGGGGCTGAGCGGGAACTCTCCCCTGCAATGATGCCCTGAGCATTCGAACACCTTTCATGGCAGTATCAAGACACCGTTCCAATGTGGAGACCTGCTCGTGGGACACACCAGTGGTAGCAGGTGAGCTGTGAAGCCTCAGTGTGTAAGACCTACAATTGAGCACATTGCGGGGTAGGGACTGGGGTGCAGCACTCTGGGTGCACAGGTGCATACAAGCGATTTTCCAGGAAGTAATAATATAGGAGTATATTATCAAACAACAGCGATCTCTGGCTTCATGTAGTTAATTTTAAGGACTTCCTAAACCAAACTCTATCTTGCAGATCCCTCCGTCCTAGACAAACGAATGACGAACAGTAAACACTAAAGACTGAGTGCAATAAGCCGATGCTCTATCTCCTCCTGCCTCTCTACTTTTAACTCACCCTCCCCTTCTCACTTCCACCACCTACCCTCCCTTCCATTTTCACTATGATCCTTTAATTCAAACTAGCTTTTTTTACCTCTTCGACATACCACACATATTTATATTTGATTATTATTTTGCAGGTTACCTATGCTGCTACCACTGGAGTCTATCTCACGTTTTGCTTATAATATTGTTCTATTAAAGTTAAGTTTCTGTATATTTATTTTTGTTTTAATAAAGGATAATAAAAAAATAACTGAGTGTATAAGTCTTCTTCTTCTGACAACATTTGACTAGCACCACCGAGGCTTCAGAGACAGCCGAGGCACACCCTGAATATTAAAATAAAGATCCCGAGTATGACAATTCCCGGCCTTAAGTCGCCTCGAACTCCTCGAACAATTAGTAAATAATTCTCGGGAATATGCCCATCTCCTAGACAACAAAATGCCTATACACCCTTCCGTGCCCAATTCACATGTGACTTTAACACAATACTTGGGGGCATATTTACAAAGCAGCAGTGAAAATGATACCCCTTAATTTGTAAAAGAATAACTGACGGGGCTCAAAGTTTTACTAAGAAAAGAATGATGTTTATAACTAGAAATGTAATAGCAGGGCTAAATCTTTACCAGCTCTTTACCAGAGGCTGTAGCTGCGATTAACGGTTCCTATGGAAAAATTTTAAAAGTCAAGGGGTAGAGTTCAAAGGTGTTAGCTGTACACAACCCGTCATATTTACCCAAAGTACTCTACTGGACAGAGGAGAAAGCGAACGGAGACGACAGACCACTGTTGACATTAGAAACAAAAGAAGTACACAACTCTTCGAATTAACCTCAAGGGAGGGCGTGAGCAATAACCACTGGCGTTACAAGACCCCATGTACAATTTGCCTACTCTGTACTCAACAATGAGCAATTCTTTATGGATCCCAATCACACACTGCTGCTTCATGTTTCAGAGTGTGCACTTCACTAAATACTTTGTGGCTAATTAAATGGAACACCGGATTGTCGACATTCCAAAACTTAGGGGCATATTTACAAGGACGGCTTTAAAATTATCGCCGCTTTGGCGGCAGCAAACTGCCGCTAAAACAGTGATAATGGGCTTGCTAATATGCGTTATAGAATTCCAATACAAGCCCAGGTTAGATGTGCAGGACATCTAACCTGGGCTTCTATTGCAATTCTATAATGCATATTAGCAAGCCCATTATCTGCATTTTAGCAGCAGTTTCCTGCCACTAAAACGGCAATAATTTTAACAAGGTTTTTGCTAATATGCCCCTTGGTTTGGATTTTGAAAGAGAGAACAGGGAAACCGGCTCACTCTTTCAAAATGCAAAGCAGATTGCTTTTTCCCACGGGGAGTTGCATATTAGCAGGTCCCCGTTTGGAAAAGTAATGGCGGCTTCACAAGTACGCGGGGAGCTGGCTAGGACAATAGAGACATTGGGGCTCCACCCACAATCCCCAACCTTGTGTATACGCCTAAACAGTAAACAGGGCGATATAATTTTCACTACATTTTTGCCTTTCTAAAAAGAATAAGACGAAATATCCCTTGGTAATATGCCATCAAGTTTGCTACGACAGAGCGGGAACCTCGATTCCCGCCCTGCCATACCAAACAGCAGTGTCCCGGGGGTATGCACCCAGAGACACAGCAGGAGTTGGCCCTGGGGAGGGGTGTTCCCCAGGATCCTCGACTGCTCCAGAATGGAGGCCACGCGGCCCCTTTCCCACAATATAAAAAGCCCGGGAGGGTGGTGATCACCGGGGCTGAGGGAACTTTGAGCCCTCAGACCCATTTTTTTCAAAGCCCCGAAGAGTATCGGTCCCTGGGGCTGGAGAAGGCCTTTAAACCCCCCATACCAAATATTTTACTAGGGGAGTACCTTTGAGCCCCCACTCGTTTATTTTGTAGCACCGACGGATGGATGTCCCCGGGCTACAGGTGCCTTTGGACCCCATCAAATTAAATATTTTAGACCCCGGGATTTGGCCCCCCCAAGGTAGCTAATTTTTAAACTAGAACAGGAGCCAGCGCTTCGTTTCTATTTTTTTTTACGGCGGATCCATGCACCCAGGGCACATTTCTCTGTTTTTTCCCCCCAAAAATAATTTTTTGGGACCGTCTAAGCAGGTCTAGAGGGTCAAAATATTTCTAACCTGCCCCCTTTATACATTTTGAACACTTATTCCACTGATTTCTAGACCCTCTCTTCTACCGAGCCACAAAATGGCTGCCAACACTTCCTGGTTTTGAATGTTGACAACCACTTGACAGCCAATTAGCATTCAGCGCGTGATCGGGATGGTGCGATTAGGGTGTGCTCAGGATGCGCGGATCCACCGCGGCCATAGCTATATATGTACTTTTAACTCGATTTTCTCAGGAACTACTGAACAGATTTACACTATTTAAGCAAAAGGCATGAGTCTGAACCAAGGACTACCTCTTTGCCAAATTTGGTGTAATTCCGTTCAGTAGTTCGGGCAGTAGCCGCGATGAACAGTTACTATGGAAAATTGCATGGGGAATACACGTTTTGGGACCCCCCCTTTTTTCGCAGCCCTCGATTCACTTTAACCCCGAGACTTTCAGGATAGGAGCGGACCGGAGCGCCCCACTAGTTTTGAAAATTTTGCCAAGATACGTCAACCGGCGCCAAAGGTATTCCAGATAGAATGTTGCGGATTTCCCATGGAAAATAGGTCCACTGGCGACCGCCAGTAGGTAATATTTGCACATATTTATTCCAGGTGATCTCAGAAATTTTAAACATCAGTTATTTTTAAATTCTGTAGTAATTTTTACATGTATTCATCTATGACTTAGTTTATTTTGCATTTGTGCATTTTATATCCTAAGCCTGACTGGGTGATTGATTCTAGACCCAACTCCCATGACGCTATTGAATTGTCCTATTTACAATTGAGAAACGCTTTGATGTTACATGTGTTTACAACCGACCTGGCTCAAGCATTTAAGCAGTAATGTTATATGTTGACATCAATGATTATTGTCGTAACGGTTTTTTCTATCATACACACATAATATTTTTACTATGTTCACAGTGTCAGCTGACAGCACATCACATGGTATGCTGGGATTCAATAAATGTGTTTTACTCACCCGTCATGCGCTCATGTGATCAAGGCCACTGCATTGGCCGAAACGCGCCATGACCGCTTTGCACCGTAAATTATTTAAAAATAAAAACGAGAACTTGACAGACAGTATATAGCGTATTGAAGAGTCCGTTTTCTCTTTGTGATGCCTGCATGCACCTTGGAGTGCTAATTGATATATATATATATATATAAATAAATAAATATATATATATGTATATATATATATATATATATATATATATATATATATATATATATATATATATATATATATATATATATATATATATATATATCAATGTGATCAAGCCTCGGCTGAGGCGAAACGCGTCATGACGACTGGTGGGCTGCATATTCACAATAAAATGCACTGAAAACTGGAAACGCGCTTATCTGGTGGCTTTATTCTCTTTTCCGAGTTGCTTCGTATGCAGTGTTTGAACTCTGGAAACTTGAAGGAATATATATATATATATATATATATATATATATGTTTATATATATATATATATATATATTCACTGAAAAAACCATAGGTTATAGACCATATATAGTTAGGAATTTGCATTTACAAAACCTTGAAAATTCACTGAAAAAACCGTAGGTTAGAGACCATATATAGTTAGCTGGACATTTTATTGATATAAAACCAATGAAATTCCATATATAGTTAGTTGCACTAACTATATATTTCGCGCATCCGCAATCCAATGCTGATGATGTCACATATTACATCATTCATGACATGGTCAGTGACATCACTGATGACATCACTGATGACATCTCAAATGACATCACTGATGACATCACTGATGACATCATCCAGTGACTGTGTGTTTTTTTAAATTTTAAATGTTTTACATATTGAAGAATGAGTGGATGTATAAGGGTATGGATGAAGGATTTGATTGTATCAGTGAGTAAGTATGTGTTAGTATATGTGTAAAAATGTAAGGTGTTATGTGCTTAACTGTATAGATGAAGAAATCAAAGTGTGATTGATTCTATACAGGACTGACTAGGTGTGTGAGTAACTCCATGGATGAGTGGCAGTGTGTGAGTGTCTGCATAGGTGTATGAGTGCATATGATAGTGTTGTAATGCTGAGTGACTGTATGTACGAGTGATTGTATGGGTGAATGAGTGAATGTGTGGGTAGACGTAGGAATCAGTGAGTGTGTATGTAGTAAATGTTATTCGTGTGTCAATGGTTTCAAAAATGATACTCTGTATTTTACACTAGGTGTAACAGAGGTTATATTAGAGTGTAAGGAGGTGCATTGTATTATCACATGAAGTATATCATTAGTGGTGTGATCATTGATGTTAAATGAGATGTCATCAGTGATGTCATCAGTGATGTCATTTGAGATGTCATTTGAGATGTCATCAGTGATGTCATCAGTGATGTCACTGACCATGTCATGAATGATGTAATATGTGACATCATTAGCAGTGGATTGCAGGTGTGCGATATATAGTTAGTTGAACTAACTATATATGCAAATTTCAATGGTTTTGTGCGAGTAAAATAAGGTTTTGTAAATGCGAATCCCTAACTATATATGGTCTATGACCTATGGTTTTTTCAGTGAATTTTTAAGGTTTTGTAAATGCTAATTCCTAACTATATATGGTCTATAACCTATGGTTTTTTCAGTGAATTTCAATGGTTTTTTAATAGTAAATATCAAAAGCTGTAAAATGTATTCTTATTTTAATGCAAAAATATATTTTATATGTTTTTAATAAAAAAAATTATGCATCTGCCAAACCCTGACCTCTTAATAGTGCACTGTGGTGGAAATGATTTGGGCACTATGACTGGGGTTGGTCTGGAAATGCTTTTAAAGAACACCTTTCTTCAATTGATGACACTTTTTCCCCAAACTGCCTTGGTATATTCCAATATATGTCAAAGACAGAAATGTAAGTGGTCCAATCAATTTTTTCCACAATTTGAGAAAGCACGGAAACATGTGAATAAATCTGTTTCTGCTTACATGAGAGACTATGGAATGGGTTTAATATACAACAATAACTTGCGTTACAACATTCAAGACATCTACAGAAGAGATGGTGTGCACTTCTCCGATGAAGGGAATAGAATATTCGTCCTTTATTTAAAAGTGTGCATTGGAACCTACTTGTAGGTACCTAAATTAGCCACAGAACCCAATAGCTCTTTTCAGAGCTACCCAACCTCTGATCATTCAAAACGTTTATCTTTTTCTAACTTTTTTTTTTTCACCAAAGTACGCTCCTCGGTTTGCTTACCGGTGCGCGTACCGGGCGCTCCCCCGCGAAATTTTCAAAATTTTTATTTTTTTATTTTTGCATATATCAGCGTCCTAATCCCCCCTCAGAAAACCTAGACGGTCACAAAGTGTCTACCGTGCCCCCTTATACCCATTCCGAACATTGTTTGTCCTCCATCTTATGTCTCAATTCTACCGATACACAAAATGGAGGACTCCCGTAACGCTGCCGGTTCGCGTACCGGGGAGCGCACCGGTAAGCGCTCGATAAAAAAAGGTAGGAAAGTAATTTACAGAAAAACCACTACAGACACTTTCATCAAATTAATAGGCCCTACTACATAGCAGTCCCTACCATTTACCCAAATTTGACGGAATTCTATTGAGAGAATTATGCTGTAAGCCTGACTAAATATCCTGAGGTAAATTACCTAACCAAAACACTTATAAAGTGTTAGAATTGACAACCAATCAAAATACTACTTTCAATATCTTCTATTATTTCATGACATTTGATTGGTTATGTACCTGAATATGTATAAAGAAAGAGAGAGAAACACAGCCATTTTGACTACTACTTCCTGAAGTACATATCAAGTGCATTTCAACTGAGAACTTAAACTTCTTTTGGAAAGGTAAGATGTTATTTTAAAAACTGAAGTATGTTCTGCACTTTAAGTTAATTAGGAAAACATTTTCTGATAGTTATATACTATCCCTCTGTAATACTTATAGAATAAGATAGACTTCTCTGTTTTAGTTATGGAAGGAGTTAGGCTTGTCTTGTATAATTAAGAATTGACTTAGACTTTATCACATACATTTTTTTATATTTCTACTTCCAGTCTGATACCATACACTGCCCAAAGATAAAATCACTGTTTAAAAAACCAAACTACCTGTCTGTACTTAAACACAACAGTGCCCTATCTGTACTGATATATTTTTTTAAAATTCATTTTACAGCACAAAAATGGAAGGAGAGAAAAAAAATAACTTCGAAATTGTTGCAGAAAGCAACAAAGATACAGAAATTGACTCTGAATTCTTTGATGAAACACGGGACTTTGAACTTCTGCAATGTGTAGAATCAGTAGATTACCTAATTGAAAATGAGAAAATTTCTGACAATGAATTATTAGAAGTTCTTTTTAATTTTGAAAACAAATCAGAAAAATAAATTTATATTTAATAATTCAAAAATTGTTTGAGACATTATTCATTTTTATATGTATTTTTTAAACTAGTAGCAAATTGATTATAATGTAAAATTAGACTTTAAATATACTGTGCAACTTTTTTGTGTTACATAGTAAGTTTGCTCATAGTTACTACCTTTCTTCCACTATATTATCTCCAATGTGTATTTAACATCTCTTTATCATCTCCTGCCTCCATGGTGTTTCTGCTTTCCTGACAGACTACGCTATGAATTCCATATACCACAATAACTTCTGAAACAACATGCAAGACATCTACAAAGAAAACGGTGTATTTTTTATTTTAGACTCTGCATTGGTACCTACATGTTGGTATTTAAATAAAAAATACAAATAAAATAAAAAGAACAATCAATAAACATACAATATTTGAACATTCTTTCATCCTATTTTCCCAATATTACGCTTAAAAATCCTAACTATATATACCTACTGGCGACCGCCAGTAGGTAATATATATCTATCTATCTATCTATCTATCTATCTATCTATCTATCTATATATATATATATATATTCACAGAAAAACCATAGGTTATAGTGGATATATAGTTAGGAATTAGCATTTACAAAACCTTGAAAATTCAATGAAAAAACCATTGGTTTTAGGCCATATATAGTTAGGGATTTGCATTTACAAAACCTTATTTTACTCGCATAAAACCATTGAAATTCCATATGTAGTTATAAGCGCTAACTATATATCGCGCACCCGCAATCCACTGCTGATGATGTCACATATTACATCATTCATGACATGGTTAGTGACATCACTGATGACATCACTGATGACATCTCAAATGACATCACTGATGACATCACTGATGACAACATCCAGTGACTGTATGTTTCTGTAAAGTTAAAATATGTCTTACATATTGAAGAATGAGTGGATGTATAAGTGTCTGGATGAAGGATTTAGTAGGTGCAAGACTGACTGTATGAGTGAGTGATTAAATGTGTCTCACTGAGTGCATGGGTTAGTGACTAAACTGTTTTAATTTGTGCATCATTATATCTGTTGTTCTACAAACTGCTGCATATGTTGATCAGTAGCTATATGAGTAACTGTATGGGTTATTCATTGGTTGTCCAAGTATTTGTATGGGAAACTGAGTGTGTGTGTATGGGTGGCTGGGAGGTGTGTGACTCTGTACATAGATGTGTGAGTAGTTGATTCACTATATGTATGGATTCAAAAGTGTATGTGGAAACAGCTGTATGGGCGCTTGACTGTGCATGAGTGTATTAGTGAGTGAATGGATATCTCAGTGCTACATGTCAAATTAAGTACATATGTAAAACACAGTACATGTGAGAGTTGACATCTATAAATAACTGTGCATAAGAGCCAATGAATGTGTGAGTGGCTGTATGGATCATTGTGAACATGTATCAGAGATTGTATAAGAGAGTAAAGTAAATATGTGTTAGTATATGTTTGAATAAGTAAGGTGTGTATAACTGTATAGTTGAGAAAATGGAGGTGTGATTCATTTTTGGCATAACTGACTAGGTGTGTGAGTAACTCCATGAATGAGTGACAGTCTGTGACTGTCTGTTTACACTGATTGTATCTAAGGTTATATTAGAGTCTGAAGAGGTTCATGGTATTATCACATGAATGATATCATCAGTGATGTTATCAGTCATGTCAAATGAGATGTTTTCAGTGATGTCATCAGTGATGTCATTTGAGATGTCATCAGTGATGTCATCAGTGATGTCACTAACCATGTCATGAATGATGTAATATGTGACATCATCAGCAGTGGATTGCGGGTGCGCGATATATAGTTAGCGCTTATAACTATATATGGAATTTCAATGGTTTTAATAGCAAATATGAAAAGCTTTAAAATGTCAAGTACGTGATAGATAAAAACATTTTCGTATTTATGCACGCTGATGTGCTTTGAATGCTGCCCCCCCCTCCCCTCTTTTCTCTTAGTAGTACTCTCTCTTTGCAGATAGTGAACGGTAGTTAACGCAGGCCTTTGCCCCCGTTGTAATCCGTCGTGCCTGCTTGTCTCTCCATTTGATTGATTGTTATCCAAGCATTTACTGTTTTAGAATTGGTTCTCTTTGGATCATTCTCTATTTACAAACAAGCACAAAGTCGCAATACTCTGTTTAGTCTTTGCAGATAGTGAAAAATCGTGTAAAAAAATAAAAGTAATCGAGCAAAATCAGTAGGCCACTAATTGGATCTCTTTTTGACCTCGCTAAAATAGAAATATTAGGAACAACCCTTCATGAGAAATACGAAAATAGTGAGATGAACTGAGCTCTGTAGTACATGCAAGTTACATGCAGTTCTCATTCTAGTCTTTCTTAGTAGTGCCTACACTCTCTGTTCTATATTCTATGTTCCACTCTGCCTTCTCCTTGTAAGTTCCACTCTCTGGCAGTTGACCGGTTGTTGCTGCTGTGGGTGGTCTGCTCTTACGCTGTCTCTTCATCTAAATAAAGAAACCTACAAGAACCACCTGCTGTCTCTGCATCGTATTTACGACAGCATTTTGGCGACGCTACTTTGAACCCTGCGTTCTTCCGCCACCTTCTGGACTCTCGATATGTGACAGTTATTAAAGAGCAGACCGTGTCGAGCTGAATCCCGCTCACGTCTCTACATACTGCTGGAGGGGACCTGACTTCGGACTTTCTACGGAACTGGCAAGTCTTTACCTGCTTCTGCCTCTGTTTTCCGTCATTTGTCCTCCTACCGTCTCTCTCCTGGTGGTCTCCTGCTCCTGCGGTGTCCCCCTTGACTCTGATGACGTCTTAGAACTCTCCGTGGGAGTCAGCAATTTCCTCTGTGACGCTTGCATGCGTCCCTCTCACTCTGCGTGACTCGTTCAACGCGCCGTCTCTTCCAGACAGCCAGCGCGTTTGTACGTCCACGTCATCACGCCGAGCGGCCATTTTGGATTGTCATGGCAACGGATTCAACTCCAGCAATGACGATGCGCTCGTCTTTTGCGCATTCGTAAAGCAAAGCTTCTTGACAAGTAAAGCTTCGTTTTTATTCTTGTTTGTAGCGTTTCTCCTTGGGATAGGCTGCCTCATTTAACTATTTGCCTACATTTCCTGACATCTCCGTGTTCAGTTTTTGTGGTGTATGACGATTTACAATCTTAACCTCACTCTGTGCTTTTCACCACAATTTTTAATATGTCTGAGCAAACACCGTTTCCATCTGGCTCTGTAGTTTTACCTCCCAGTTTTCTATCTTCACCTGGCCAGCCCAGCATATCGTGGGAAGACTGGTTTCCCATGTTTGAGAATTACCTTGATGCACTGGATGCTCAGGAATTCCCTGCCAAACGCAAAAAAGCACTTCTGCTGGGTTCTCTTGGTAAAGAAGGACAACGTGTGTTCAGGTTCTTGCCGCAAGTTCTTTTGGCTGGTGCACAAGCCCCGTTGGATGAGTATAAGGAGGCTGTGTCTCGCCTTGAGGTCAGGTATGCCAAGGAGGAAAACCTTGTCATGAACAGGTATAAATTTTACACCAAAAGTCAAAAAACTGGTGAGAGCATAGATGACTTTGTTTCTAGACTGCGCGAAATGTCAGTGAAATGCAAATTTGGCAACATGACTGATGAGCTGATCAGGGATCAGCTTATAGTACAGTGCAATAACAAAAAAATTCAGGAACGTCTTTGGGCAGCGAAGAATCCCAATCTGCAAACAGCAATTGACTTGGCGAAGGTTGTTGAACAGTCCCAAGGGTGTATGAAAGAGTTAGAAAAAAGGGCAACTTCAAGTGACGTTGGTGAGGTGTCTTGTCATTCGTATATGTCCTCAAGTCAAGAGGATGATGACCGAGACGAAGTTGCACTTCTCAAACAGAGAAAGTTCTTCAACAAAAAGTCTGTTAATGTTAAGCCTAATAACACTGTTAAACCTTTCTCTTCTAGGCAATGTCTTAGATGTGGTAGTCTTGCACATGCTTCTGATTCGAAGTTTTGCTTCGCAGCCAAACAGGAATGCATGAAATGTGGTAAATTGGGACATTATGCTCGTGTTTGCAGAGGCAAAGCACGTCCTTCTGTTTCATATGTTAGTGATATTACAGTAGTTGAAGATGACACTGACAAAATTTTGGTGGTTGGTGATAACAGTGATCTTCAACATGAAGACCACAAACGTAGGAATAGGCCTAAGGCTCTCTTCATTATTGATGAAAAGGAAGTTTACTTGATGGTGGACACTGGTTCGCGATACACAATTATTCCCAATTCACTTTTTGTTGATTTGACACCTTCCCACTACCTAATATAGCTGAATTAGTTACAACTCTTAATGGCGCGAAGTTCTTCTCAAAGTTGGACCTCAGGAGTGCATACCATCAAATTGACCTTCACAAAGACTCCAAGTCCCTGACAGCCTTCATCACTCCCTGGGGTACCTTCCAATTTACTCGTCTGCCATTTGGTCTCAAGTCAGCAGCCAGCGTTTTTCAGCGCATGGTCTCGGGCATCTTCGAAGGTGTGCCCAAGTTAGTCTACTTTCAGGATGACATCCTGATTTATGGTCAAACTGAATCCCAGCACAATTTCACCCTGAATGTTGTTCTTGAGAAGTTGTCTGATGCTGGTCTGACTTTACGGAAGGACAAATGTTTGTTTGGTGTGTGTGAAGTAGACTATCTGGGCTACACCATCACTTCCTCTGGTATTAAACCCAAAAGAAATCTATGTGAAGCTATTCGCTCTGCACCCTCACCCTCTGACAAAGACCAGCTTCGTTCCTTCTTAGGATTGATAGAGTATTACTCTAAGTTTGTACAAAATTTTTCTGACAAGACTGTGTCTATTAGATCTTTGCTTAAACGGGGTGTAAGTTTCATTTGGGGGTCTGAGCAAGAGAAATATTTTGTGAACATCAAAAATGAAATTTGCAATGCTAAAATGTTATCCCCCTTTGATGTACGCAACAGATCTATCGTAACTGTTGATGCTAGTGCACATGGTCTGGGGGCTATGTTATCTCAATTGTGTGGGGGATCAGAAGTCACCATCGCCTTTGCCTCCAGGACCCTCACTGATACGGAAAAGAACTATTCTGTTATCGAAAGGGAGGCGTTGGCGGCCTCTTGGGCGGTTGAATATTTTCGTACTTATTTGTGGGGCATGAAGTTCACTCTGCGATCCGACCATAAGCCCCTGATCAAAGTTCTTTCACCTGGTGGGGCAGGTAAGGGTTCTGCCCGCCTTATGAAGCTTGCGGCCAGACTACAAGAGTTTCAGTATTCGGTAGAATACATTCCAGGTTGGAGGAATGTCCAAGCCGATTGTCTCTCGAGACTATCTATGGATTGGCGTTCTCCTCACAATTCAGTTGTTTCACTTGACTCAGATGACATAGCTGTGGCCTCGGTGGAGGATGCTGTTTTTGTAGGCGAGGGTATTTTCTCTCCCAGTGACTGGTCTAGAGAAATGTCTGCTGATGCCACTCTTCAGGAGGTCATAAAACTTATAAGGTTGGGGCCTAGACGAGAGAGTGCTGTCCCTGTCGCTGTTCGGCCTTACGTTAAGGTCCTAGATGATCTTTCTATTGTTGGGGACATTATTTTTAAAGGTGAGAAATTTGTACCCCCCTTTGGGATAAGAACTAAGTTACTGGCTTTGGCACATGAGGGGCACATGGGCCAGACCCTTACCCAAAGGCGTTTAAAAGATCACTTTTGGTGGCCTGGTGTTGACTCCCAAGTTGTAGAATGGGTTGAGAATTGTTCTCTCTGCAGGGAAGGGGAGAAACGATTGAAAACTGGTCCAAAGCTTGTTGATGGTGCACATGTCCTTTCACCAAATTTGCCCTGGCATACTATTGCCCTTGATTTTATTGGCCCAATGGGTGAGTTAGGGGAAAGTGATAGATTTGCCATTGTTGTCATTGATGTTTTCACCAAGTGGTTGGTTGTTCATTTTACCAATGAAATCACTTCTTCCTACTCCATCAGGTTTTTGGGGAATCTCTTTAAGGATGAGGGCCTGCCTTCCGTCTTAATCACTGATAATGGTCCACAACTCACCTCCAAGGACATGGAGATCTTCTTGAAGGAGTGTGGCGTTTCCCATCATCTTACATCCTTATACAACTCTCAGGGCAATGCTGTTTGCGAAAGAGCCAATAAAGTTGTTAAGGGTATCATACAGATGGCATCCAGTGGTGGTCACATTGTCAGGAAAATGGTGAATGAAATGTTATGGGCATATCGCACCACTCCTTTGGCTAGTGGCGATTTGTCTCCATTTCAATTGATGAGAGGACGTGATCCTGGTTTAAAGTTAGTCCCGTCATGGATGAAGGATGTTGTTACTCTGCAGGCTCAGGGTAATTTTCCAGATGATCTTCAAACTAGTGTTGCTGAGTCTACTCCAAATGTCACTCCTTCTCCTCCTTTCCTTGTGGGAGATTTGGTCAAGATCAAATTGGGCAGGTTACAAAAAGGTTTGTCCAAGTTTAAGGGCCCATTTAAGGTCAAGAAGGTGCTTGACCATTGTGTCATTTTAAATAATGGCGAGTGCTGGAACTTCAGGAGAGTTGCCCTCTACAAGAGAGAAAAGGGTTCTTCCTCTGTGTTTCCTGTGCACTCTGATGCTTCTGCTTCTCCCACTTCTTGTTCTGATGATTCTGCCACTAGTGGATTTTTGTTGGCCAATGAATCTGATGTCTCCTTACCCTCTAATGGTGCGCCTCTTGCTTCTCATGTACAAGATGATGTCATTGTTTCTGGTGGGGGTGATGCACCTGCTCTGTTGCTTGGCCCTACCCTTGTTCCAAGTTCTTCTCTTTCTGCACGTCCTCTTAGGCCTCGGCGGCCTCCTACTTACCTACAGGATTTTGTTCGTTAAGTTTTATTTGTTTTTTTTTGTTTTTTTTTTTGTTCTCAAACTACAGAAAGGAAGAAGATGTGTAGTACATGCAAGTTACATGCAGTTCTCATTCTAGTCTTTCTTAGTAGTGCCTACACTCTCTGTTCTATATTCTATGTTCCACTCTGCCTTCTCCTTGTAAGTTCCACTCTCTGGCAGTTGACCGGTTGTTGCTGCTGTGGGTGGTCTGCTCTTACGCTGTCTCTTCATCTAAATAAAGAAACCTACAAGAACCACCTGCTGTCTCTGCATCGTATTTACAACAAGCTCCACACCATGAGGGCTGCAAGACAGCTCGACTCCGTCACCCACCCCGCCCAAAATAACGACAAACCCTATGCAAATATTAAAAATATAGACAACACACCAGCAAAGAAACAGGGTAAAACATTTTATTAAATAACTATTTACATAACTATTTTATACTTTTTATTGCCCGATCCGGCTAGCTCAATCGATCGAGCATGAAACTCATGCACTCTGATAGCAAGCGTTGCTACTGATGCTATGCAGACCAAAACTGGTTTTCAGTTTGTACATTTTTCTAGATTTTTCAATCCAAGGTTGGTTGACTTTGTAGAACGATGGCTTCAGATTTTCAACATATGGTGTGGTGGCGCGTTTACTGGGAGGGGGCGCTTCGCTCCTGCCCCCTCCCCAAGTAAGTTTTTCATACGTGAAAGTACGTTAATGGTTTTGGTCCCTGAGTTGCTTCAATGTCACTGCCATTCTCAAATGGCATAAGTTCTGGATGTTGGGTGCCATAGTTAAGAGTTCTGAGCAGTGCTTGTAACACTGTCTGAAGCTTATTTCCACCTACTGCAGCTTCACTATTCTCAAAGTAAGTGAGTGTCGTTTGTGGACCTGACTGCATTAGAAAACAATGTGATATGTTACCTTCCTAAACAGCTTGACGGAGGCCCCTGAGGGGCGGTGTGATGGCCATGGACTCGGAGAAGACGCTTGGCTCCGACACCCTCCCCAAGTCTTATAGCACTGGTGTAGCCTGAGATCGCCCCCGACATAAGCGGCCGGCTCCCGGGGTCCGGCGGAACTTTTTGCCTTTTGATGACTCTTCAATTCTGGACCTTGTCCCACAATCCGTTTGACCTGAAGACACGCTGTAGTGGGGCGCCCCTTTACCGTTTCAGTTGCCATTCCGCCCGCTTTTGCTACACTGTGCCTCTTCCGCCATTCTGCTGTTTACCGCCCGCTCTAGCGACTACAGCGTCTCGCTCATCATATAGTTGAGTTGCTCCCGCTCTTGCGGTTCAGCGATAGGCGGCTGCCACAGGACTCTCAAAATGGCGGCCGGCTCTTCGGTTTTGGGCCTGGTCCACTAAAATGGCCCTGGGAGACCTTTGAACTCGGACGCTTCCCTGATAGGGCTTGGGTCCCATTCTCGAAAGCGTCCCCTCAGCCGTGAAGATTCTACAAAAGTCTTGGGGGCCTCCGACTCCAGCAGGCTTCTGGTGGGGAGCGGCTGCCATGATTGCTCGTGGAATGGCCACGACGGAGCTACGAGATGGTGGTGCTCTCATGCTGACGCCAGCTTTAGTCTGAAACATCCAGAAACACTTTAGACTACCAATTCGATCAGTTCCGGTAGCGCCCCAACATGACCCGGAAGAGAAGAACTTGCCCTCCCCTCTTTGACTGATGGTTCTTCTTGCCTGTCCCCTCTGTTGTCATTTAACAGAACTTTTTGGACTGCTGAAAGGGGTTGTGTTCCGAACGCTGGTTGGTGGAGACATTTTGACTATATTCTTGACCTACGTTGTCGCGTAATGCGTTATATGACACGCCGCGTTAGCGCACCCGGAAGTGATCCGAGGCGCGGCGCGCAGCGCGTAACGTAAGCATAACAGGTCATGTGACTTGTTAATAAAACTTTTCATTGGTTCATTTTGCTTTTGTTATTTTAATGATGAAAAGCTTGGTCATATGACCTAAAAATTACGCTTTTTATTGTTTTCGAACATTATTTTTTTAAAAACATATATGTTATAATATTCCAGGCTAATGTACTTTCCCGGAAAATTTACAACTGTCCTGCAAGTAAAATATATTCCTTTTTCGAGAAAAAGGGCGTTTCTTCGTTCCATGACGGAGCCGTTGAGTAAAAGAGACTCGGCCTGCTGTCTTAGTCGCCGATACGCCTGATTATCAGATTCTTATCGATCACTTTATGTTGCAGAAATGAAAAACACAACTGCCCTTGACCATTTATCTTTACTGCGTTCCTACATATTATACCTTTTATCCGTCATGTAATTGGACTGCTTTATTTCACTTGCCTTTTACTGATTCGAAAACAGTGACTAAAAGTAAAAACTTTACCAATGTAAATACTACTACCGTGTTTTGTTTTAAAAACCTTTATTGTGAAAATGTCAGTATACAAATACGGGCCTATAACCACGTGGGCCGGCCACGGAGCAAACTGAAATCGTATATGATGAGGAGACATTTACACTGTAGAGGAACGTAACGAGCGGGCCATTAGGTTGCAAGAACAAAGGTGTCTAACAGTTGCGGAATCGGTGGACGTACATTTTGTAATTAAAATACGACAGGGCCACTTACAATAACATTTTCTAGATATACATTTGCGGGCAAGGAGTTACGAGTCCCATTTATACCGGCGCCATTTTGTGCGAGGCCGGGCAGGTCCAAGATATAGTCAAAATGTCTCCACCAACCATCGGCCAGACCAGAACCCCTTTCGGCCCTTTATGCTACAAGACGGTGTCTTCCATTCAGAAAATATTGTTGGCAGCATTTTGAAAGGAAACAGAAACAGCCGTTCTCCTAGTGAGTTTCACATTGTTACATTTAGGAAGAATGTTGAAGAGTAGTATGTGGAAAATCTGAAGCCATTTTTCTACAAACTCTGAATCAGACTTGGATAGAAAAAAAATCCTGAAGAATGTACAAACTGAAAACCAATTTTTGTCTGTATAGCATCAACAGCAACGCTTGAGTCAGCTTTGTGTCAAGCCGCCATTTTCATTCAATCAATAGCGTCCCCCTGCACACATTCAGGAACCTGGTCGTGTCTTCAGATGAAACGCATTGTAGGAAAAGAAGCAGAAAGGAAAAGGAAAAAAGTTCCGCCGGACCTCGGGAGCCGGCCGCCTATGTCATGTGCGACCTTTGGCCACACCAGGGCAATAGTGAAGCTGCAGCAGGTGCAAATAAGCTTCAGACAGTCTTACAAGCACTGCTCAGAAATCTCAACTGAGGCACTCAACATCCAGGACTTGCCATTCGGATCTTGGCGCCTTGTGCTGGTTCCGACCTATTCACACATCGGTCCACTACTGACATCACCTCATAAGCCAACGGGGCACCCCACGCCGACTTTCGGCGCAGCATTGTAGGATGGCCACACCAGTGCGGCAACTTGCTGGACACCACCTCGGTGCCATCCGGATCTCGGCGCGTTCGAGTCACTGTGCCGGAAGAGTGACCGGAACTCAGCTGAACACGCCGTCTTTCGGCGCAGCATTGTAGGATGGCCACACCAGTGCGGCAATTTGCTGGACACCACCTCGGTGCCATCCGGATCTCGGCGCGTTCGAGTCACTGTATCGCAAGAGTGACCGCAACTCAGCTGGACACGCCGTCTTTCGGCGCAGCATTGTAGGATGGCCACACCAGTGCGGCAATTTGCTGGACACCACCTCGGTGCCATCCGGATCTCGGCGCGTTCGAGTCACTGTGCCGGAAGAGTGACCGGAACTCAGCTGAACACGCCGTCTTTCGGCGCAGCATTGTAGGATGGCCACACCAGTGCGGCAATTTGCTGGACACCACCTCGGTGCCATCCGGATCTCGGCGCGTTCGAGTCACTGTATCACAAGAGTGACCGCAACTCAGCTGGACACGCCGTCTTTCGGCGCAGCATTGTAGGATGGCCACACCAGTGCGGCAATTTGCTGGACACCACCTCGGTGCCATCCGGATCTCGGCGCGTTCGAGTCACTGTACCGCAAGAGTGACCGCAACTCAGCTGGACACGCCGTCTTTCGGCGCAGCATTGTAGGATAGCCACACCAGTGCAGCAACTTGCTGGACACTAACTCGGTGCCATCCGGATCTCGGCGCGTTGTGCTGCCTTCGGCCTATTCGCACATCGGTCCGCTACTGACGCCGCCTCACGTGCCAACGGATTTTCTATGCTTTTTGTAGCCCTATGCCGCATAACAGGTCATGTGACTTGTTTATAAAACTTTTCATTGGATCATTTTACTTTTGGTTTCCTAAAGATGGAAGGCTTGGTCATATGACCTAAAAATAACACTTTTCATTGGTTTAGAACATTTTTTTTCCCCAAACGATGAAAGCCCCACCTTGTTTCTGGATCATTCAGACTGAAGCTGGCGTCAGCATGAGAGCACCACCATCTCGTGGCTCCGTCGTGGTCATTCCGCGAGCAATCATGGCAGCCGCTCCCCACCGGAAGCCTGCGGGAGTCGGGGGCCCCCAAGACTTTTGTAGAATCTTCACGGCTGAGGGGACGCTTTTCGAGAATGGAGCCCAAGCCCTAGCAGGCACGCGTCCGAGTTCCAAGGTGTCCCAGGGCCATTTCAGTGGACCAGGCCCAAAACCGAAGAGCCGTCCGCCATTTTAAGAGTCATGTGGCAGGCGCCTATCGCTGCACTGCAAGAGTGGGAGCAACTCAACAACATGGTGAGCGAGACGCTGTAGCCGCAAGAGCGGGCGCAACTCAGCTGGATGGCCGCCACCTGGGGAGGCCCGTTCACGCACCCCCCCCCCCCCCCCGGGGCCGCCGCACGCAAATTTTCGGAGCAGCATTGTAGGATACCAAAACCAGTGCAGCAGTTTACTGGACATCACCTGGGTGCCATCAACATCTCAGCGCGTTCTGCTGCCTTGGGACTATTCGCACAACAGACCGCTACTGACGAGGCCTCCCCCCGCCCCACCCGGGACGCCCCACGCCAATTTTCGGAGCAGGATTGTAGGATCCCAAAACCAGTGCGGCACCCAGGCGACATCACCTGGGTGCCGTCCAGAACTCTGCACGTTGTGCTGCCTTGGGACTATTCGCACAAAAGACAGCTTCTGACCATTGTTGCTTTTTTGGGTGAAAAATGTTTAAATGTTTTTACAGTTTTTGTTCCGTTCATTATAGTTAAATGTTAATAAAGTTTTAAAATCTAACTTTGTTGGAGTGCTATATATGTTTAAAAAATCGAGTGAATGGGGCCTTGAATCGGGTTATTGTCATGTGTGGGCTTTGCAAGTGTACTGCTACAAGATCGGACATTTCAAACTCAAATGCACGTTCTTTTTCTTACCTTTCCGAAGCATGGAGCGCAATAGCAGGCAGAGAAAGGGTGATGCACGTGTTGAACACTGCCTGGCCTGGCAAGTTGCTGGCAGTGCCCCCCCCGCCCGCTCCTGAAAGAGGGCACACACACACCGCCGCCCCGAGTACTTCACAAATCTTTAAAAGACCATGCGCTTGTTCATGAGGCTTAAATGGTTTATCACCCCTTCTAGAACCCCTGCATCGACCCTCTGACGTTTCCTGGAAGAATTACCACGTAACACAATACCAAGCCTTGTCAGCTGAAACCCCCGAGGAATCGTGGGGCATATTATCAAGAGGGTTTATCTCCGCTTTTTTGGCTTTAAAAGCCAAGAAAGCGGAGATAAAATTATCTCCCTATTACCAAGCTGTCGCTAACACCAGTTAGTGACAGCTAATAGGAGATAGCGACCATCTTGGGCCCCGCTTGGCATGTCAGTGATATTTATCACTAATGACATGCAAAGTGGGCGTGCCAAGATGTTAGAGACTGGAAACAGTCGCTAACATCGCTATCCCCTATTACCAACTTTTGGAGATATTCCCGCTAAGCGCGAATATCTCCAAAAGCTAACACCTGCCCTGAGCAGTTTTAGCCATGTTATCCAATGGGAAGTGGATAACATGGCTAAGAGCATTTGCTGGATAATGCATGAATATCGCTGACTTTTCAACGATATTCATACATTGCGGCCGTTTTTTATCGCATTTGCGATAAACCTTGCTAATAGCAAGGTTTATGTGCGATAAAATTCGCCGATGTGCGGCGATAATTTTTGTCTCTAAACAAGTTAGAGACAAAAATTATCGCTAGTTGTTGGTAATATGCCCCCGGGTTTTTGCTTGCAGGAATCGGGAGGCGGGAGACTAGCACTGAAATCAGTAGTCTCACGCCTGAATCGGGAGGGTTGGCATGTCTGGATACTCTACAGCTGGGGCCATAAACTACATCCGCAGGGCTAGGTGATAGCCTAGGTTCGGCCTGGACAATCGGACACAGAGGAAGAGGAGTGTCAGAGGGTGCGGTAGTGAATAGGGTGAAAGGGAGGTGTCGGGCGGGCACAGGGTGTGATTCTCAGAGAAGAGCAGCGCAGATGGGGGAAGTATATGGCCCATGCATGAGAGAAACAGCGGGGGTGACCAGTGCGTGGAAGAGATGCTTGCGAGGGTGGGGAGCCATGCTGAGGATCGGCGGCGTGCAGAGAGTAGCCCTGGTCAAGGCATCTAAAATGGCTGCCGTGCACGACAAAATTGTGGCATTGGACAAAAACGCAAGATGGCGCAGACAATGTTTATCAATAAGGATTCATTTATAACAAAATATTTACTCGCAGTGACAAAATGGTGGTCAACACTTCCTGATTTCCATCGAATCGAACGTTAACAAACGTCATGCAGCAAAAAAAAAAAAAAAGCTCACGCACAGAGCAGTTTTTAGCCATGTTATCCAATGGAAGGTGGATAACATGGCTAAGAGCATTTGCTGGATAATGCATGAATATCGCTGACTTTTCAGCGATATTCATGCATTGTGGCCGATGTGCAGCGATAATTTTTGTCTCTAAACAATTAAAACGAAGCACAAAATGGCGAATTCCCGTTTCGCTACCAGTTTGCGGCCCAGTTCGCGGCCCGTGAAGCGCTTCTACCGTGAAAAATCATTTTTTATTTATTTTCCCCACGGGACCCTTTAATAACCCCAACAACATTCCTAGGGGGTCAAGAGGTGTATACCTTGCCCCCTTTCAATAAATTCCCCCTTCGTTTTTCACCTCTTCTTCTCTCTCGATCCTACCGAGAGATAAGATGGCGGCCGCTCCGGACTGTTTAGAATGTTGACAGACACCGGAGAGCCAATCAGCTTTCTGTTATCCAATGGAAGGTGGATAACATGGCTAAGAGCATTTGCTGGATAATGCATGAATATCGCTGACTTTTCAGCGATATTCATGCATTGTGGCCAATGTGCGGCGATAATTTTTGTCTCTAAACAATTAAAACGAAGCACAAAATGGCGAATTCCCGTTTCGCTACCAGTTTGCGGCCCAGTTCGCGGCCCGTGAAGCGCTTCTACCGTGAAAAATCATTTTTTTTTTATTTTCCCCACGGGACCCTTTAATAACCCCAACAACAATCCTAGGGGGTCAAGAGGGGTATACCTTGCCCCCTTTAATTAAATTCCCCCTTCGTTTTTTACCTCTTCTTCTCTCTCGATCCTACCGAGAGATAAGATGGCGGCCGCTCCGGACTGTTTAGAATGTTGACAGACACCGGAGAGCCAATCAGCTTTCTGCGCGCAAAGTTCCGTTTCGCGAAAAGTAAGCGGACCGGATCGCTGCCCGGAGCGCTGTTACAGATATATATCTTGTTTTGAACGTTAATTTCTCAAAAACTACTGGAGCACATATATTGAGACCTAGCAAAGGCACATCGGGCTAACAGTCCCTACAATTTTGCCAAGTTTCGTGCAAATCCATTCAGCCGTTCGAGCTAAAAGTGAGTCCAACCGCCCTATGGAAATTAACATGGGAAAAACGCGTTTTGGGACCCCCCTTTTTTCTCGCCCCCCCCTTGAGGAAACCCCCCCAAATTTTCAAGGGCTGCTCAGAAACAAAATGTGCCATTTTCCTGAAAATTTCAGCCGATTCCGTCCACAAACGCCAAAGTTATTAGACATAGAATTTTCAAAAATGCCATAGGGAAAAAATCCTAACTATATATACCTACTGGCGATAGCCAGTAGGTAATATATATATATATCTATATATATATATATATATCTATATATATATATATATATATATATATATATATATATATATATATATATATATATATATATATATATATATAAGTCTGTATTCATTCATTCAACATTAGCAATGAAAAAAGATGGCACACCAAGTGGTTTGGCACAGAACTTTATGTGCAAAAGGAACAACATGTTTCAGCAGTAAGCCTTTGTAAAGTTAATGTTGTGTGCTCAACCCACCCCAGAAATACGTGCAGAACCGAAAAAACATAAAAGAAAGACTTCCATATATCCTTCAAGTCCTATGTTTGAATCATTGCAATTGCAAAAAACATTTCCCAGAAAAATCATCATGACAATAATAATAACGTCAAAAAATATATCTGAGAATTCTTTCATTAATTTAAACAATTACCAATGCAATCTATTTCATGTACATGTATCTAGTTTCAACACGATAAGTTCAAAATCACCTAACATTGAGTGCTAATATAAAAAGGCACTTATAAGATATATCAGGTTCACAAATCCCTGATGAAAAAAGCAAGAGGGCTGCAAGTCAGTTATAAATGCATAAACTGATTGTGTAAGCTGCCTAAGGCTTATCGTATATTAGCCTGGAAAATAGCTCAGAGCTAAAGCAAAGGGAGAAAAAAATTCCCAGTTATACCGTATGCCAGGTAGAGCCCTCAAAAAAACAGTGGGGGCTTTATTAATTAATCAAGGGCAAGTGCCGATTAACGGAGATTGAATGTGGCTGCATGTTAAAAAAATGCCTAAAAATGTGACATGAGTGAGATACAAACAAACACACAAATTGTAATAAAGAAAAAGGGCAATTACTGTAAAGTTAGAAATATGAAACTATATCAATTCTGGATTTCCAAATGGTATGAAACTTAATCGGATGTTCAACCAATGCGAGTAGTCAATTTCTCACTACTATTCATTCTGAATGGAATTCTAGTATTTAAATCGATAATGTATCTTGATTCCAAGATTTGCAACTGTTTATCTCTATCCCCACCTCTGGTGTGTCTCATGATACAGTAAATCCCAAAAGCCTTTAGATGACCATTATCACTGTTGTGTTCTACCCTGAAGTGACGGGCTACGGATGAGCTCAGATGATTGTTGGTAATGGCACGAAGGTGCTGCAATATTCTCATTTTAAGCTGTAATATAGTGCTATCAATCTAACGCAGCCCACAGGAATATTCTAACACATATACTGTGAACTCTGTGTTGCAAGTCATACATTTATGGATGTATCTGATTTTACCATTCTCCGTGGTATAAGTCTTGCAGGTTTTACTATTTTTACAGGCTTTACATGATCCACAAGGATAGAAACCTTCCACTTTCTTGTTAAGCCAATTGGGAGGTGATTTATGTTCCTGGTAACTATGTACCAATGAATCCCTCAATGACTTGGGTCGTCTGTACGTCACCTGTGGGGCAGCCCCTACGGAGCTGCCAATAATGGGATTGGTAATCAGAAGGGTCCAATGTTTACTAAGTAAACGCCTTAGGAGCTGAGATCTCATGTTATATGTAGTGATGAGCCTAGGTCTATTGTCCTCACTACTATTTCTAGGCTTATTTTTGAAAATTTGCTTGACCCCTTCAAGTTTCTTACTGGCCTGACTAAGAGTCTTTTCTGCCTAACCTTGTTGCAAAAATCTAAATTTGATATTCGCTCATTCTTTTTTGTAGGTCTCATCCTTGCTACAATTACGACGTGCTCTCAAAATTTCACTGTAAGGTATGCTATGTACAAGTGGTGCTGGGTGATGACTTGTAGCGTGTTACATACTGTTACCGGCTGTCTTCTTTCTAAAGAATGACGTTTGCAGTTTGTTTCCTTCAATCTCAATTGCCACATCTAAAAATTCACAGTATGTACTGCTGATGGTGTAAGTGAAACTGGGATTGAGATTATTTATTTCAAAAACATTGATAAATTCTCTGGCTCTCTTCTCATCACCAATCCAAATAAGGAACAGGTCGTCTATGTATCTGATGCAAATTTGGATATGCTCGGTGAATCTATTGTGTTGTTCAGTCCACACCACCAGTTCCTCCCACCAGCCCAGAAAAAGATAGTCTGGGGGCGAAGCATGTGCCCATGGCTGTGCCTGACTTCTGTCTGTACACTAACCCCTTGAACATAAAAATGTTCTGTTCTAAGCAGAAAAGCATCATTGCTCCCAGCATATTAGTATGATCCAACAGTGATAATGACCTACCCTTCAAAAAATACATACATGCTTCTACTCCCTTTCTTTGTTCAGTACATGTATATGGGGATCACACATCCAGTGATATCATAAGAAAGGTGTCCTCCCACTTAACATCATGTATCCTTTTCAGAAAGTCTGTACTATTACGGCAATATGACCTCAAATTGCTCACAAATGGTGCCAAAAAGAAATCAAGAAAGATAGAGGCAATCTCGAGGAGACTCCCATTTGATGACACAATGGGTCTCCCTGGTGGTCTAGTTGGGTGTTTGTGTATTTTGGGCAGTAGGTACAAGCAGGGTATGTGGGGATGATCATTCTTCAAATACAGGTATTCATCATAGCTCTCATGGTAAACAGTGATAGTGTTCCAAGAAATTTGTTTATAACATGATACATCACTAAGCTGATTGAGAGCTACCCTTCTATAGTCCTGTATATCCATCAGGACAATATTACCCCCTTATCAGAGGGCTTTCTCACTATGTTCGGATCCTCAGTCAGCTGGTTGAGGGCAATACGTTGTCCCTTAGTGAGGTTTTCATTACCACTCATCGTGTAATCATTCCGCATCTGAGGTAGTTCATTGATCATAACAGAGTTGAAGGACTCAATATTATCATGGGGGACATTCGGGTTAAACCTTGATTTAGGTTTAAAACCGCTGTTCATGGAGTCATCTAAGGCGAAACCCATTTGTCTCAATCTTTCACTGGTCTCCTGTTTTTGCATCCCATTTGTTGAGTTATTATCCAAAGAATGTATTGTTAGGATAGAATCAATATCTTGAAAACAAGGATGATATTTCAGATCTGTTGGTTAACTATCCATCTCTCCTTACAGTTTTGTTCACAGTAGTGGTTAACATTTTATTTATTTCATTATCTTCAATATCCTTATGTACAAGAACAAACCGATCCTTGTATCCACATAGTTCATATCTTGTGTGGGACAGAATGATAGACCCATTTTGAGAAGGGACTCTTCATCGTTGGTCAATTTCCTAGACGACAAATTGATGATTGTGTTTTTATCCATAATGTCTTGATTTGTGGCTAGAAACATCATGCGATTTTTGGTTTGACCACTGTGTCTTTGTCTCACTCTGTTTGTTTGTTTGATCACTCTGCTTTTCCTTTGCCTCGCCCTCTTCCCAGTCCTCTTCCTCGTCCCTTCTTCTCGGTTGATCCCTGCGTTGTTGATTTTTTCTTCTTTTGTTTTAATCTTTGGAACTCGTGTAGGAACGTGAGGGGGCGCGTACCTAAAGGGACCGCTTGTCTGTCTGAGTCAGAGCTGAGAGAGATGGCAAGATGGCGGCCGATGCAGCGGCCGAGTGAGCTGGTGTGCTGACCTCCTACCTGTTGCTGACCTGCCTGGCGTTTTTCACCGGCTTCGACGGATTCCTATGTTGCGGTGCTTCAGTGCTTTCGGCGCTTGCGGTGTTTGAGGCAGAGCTGCTAAAAAAACATGTGGAAGACTGCGGGGGAAAGTGAAGCCTGTTAGCCTGGAGCGGGACCGGGAGCAGGACTGTGGCTTCAACGCTTAACTCTGCCTTTCGAGCCGCGAGAGCAAGGCTGCATAATTATCGGGGGTGCCAGGAGCAGGACTGCGGCGCTCACCTTTGCCTTTGTGCCGTGGGAAGCTAAGGTGCACAATCGTCGGCAGGGTTGGGAGCAGGATTGCGGCTCACCTCTGTCTCAGTATCGTGCACAATTATCGGCGTTCTGGGGAGGAGAGAGAGACAGCTGTGATAGGTTTAACGAACCGCGGAACTGCGGAAACAGGAACAATTGGGATAAAAACAGTGAAGTGAAGCTGCAGCTCCAACCGAACGTTTTAACTCTGAGCTACGGGCACTCTGGAAAAGATTGGAAAAGATCTCGGAAAAGGACTGCAAGCTCTTGTTCAACGGGAGTAACAGCAATTCACACTTGGTGCCCCGGATTATAAGTGTTTTCAAAGGATTTTCTGGACTGTCACAGGACTTTCAGCGAGTAGGTACTAACTCTTTGTAACGTTTACGTTTACATCTATATTTAAAATCTCGCTTTGGTAAGGTGGGGGGGGGAAATATATATATAGCTATGGCCCCGAAAGGCAGGGGAGGAAGAGGGAAAGGTGCAACTAATACCAATGCTGTGGCTGTTTCTGCATGTAATGAGGACCCTCCATCCAACATCACTACTACACCTGTGAACAGCACTAATGGAAAGGGGCGACCATTCGGTCCCCCCGAACGTATGGTGGAGTACCACGATCCCCCCGGGAAGCCATCTTGGGCGGGAGGCGAGTCTCGGCTGGTATGCCCGAAGCGGCGTAGCCGGGGCGCGCCTTTTTCCCGCCCTGGAGTGGGTTGTCCTAGACACTGACGCGGCCGGCCACGCCCTCGGAGGCAGGCGGGGGCGGGTTTACGCCCGCCCTGAAGACGGATAAAAGGAGCAACAAGCATCCTCTTGTTCCTGTGCTCTGAAGCTGCACCTCCCCGCTGCACGTGAGCTCGAGACGGAACGAAGAGCCAATTTTGAGCGTTGTAATCTTTCTTTTTGTTTTACAGATATCTTCGTTTGAGA
Source organism: Lissotriton vulgaris (assembly GCF_964263255.1). Classification (NCBI taxonomy): domain Eukaryota; kingdom Metazoa; phylum Chordata; class Amphibia; order Caudata; family Salamandridae; genus Lissotriton; species Lissotriton vulgaris. The sequence continues at coordinate 92,931 of NW_028241221.1, forward strand.
ATGCCAGGCAAAAAGGTCGGAAAGCGGGTCGGTACCGATCAGATGCTCCGCATGCTCATAAAGGAGGTAGCCGATTTGAAGAAGCAGATGGCGGCTAAGGACGGGGTGGGAGGACCGAAGCGAGTCATCGGACCAGCTTTGCCAGGAGTAGTCCCTGGTGGGAGAGGCAAGAGGTCCAAAAGGGGGGCACTTGGGGGGGAAGCCCCGGTTCCCGATACCCCACTTGAGGAGCCAACCCCGGTTCCGAAGGAGGGGCATCCGATCCCCGTGACCGGGGAGGATATGCCTCCCGAGTTAGCGGCACAATTAGCAGCGTGGTTGGGAAAAGATAGTGAGGGCACCACGGCTGACGACGCCCGGGCAGTAATGAGACAACTGCGGGAATCTAGAGAGGCTGCGAAGGCACCATCTTCTGTTACCCCGCCAGTTCCGGCGGCGGAAAATGCAACAGGCCCAAGTTCGGCGGCAAATGCAGCATCTGGTTCAGGTAAGCGGCCATTGCCGATTGCGGAGGAGGGGTCTGTACCTTCACGAAGGGAGAAGGTGGCTCAGCACGTTCCACTGGAAATTAAGGAAAAGATTTGGGCGAATAAGTATGTGAACATTTTTTCTTTGCTTACCGACCATTACGAGATGGAGCATGTTAAGAGCCAAAAGGAGCTCATGCATCCGGGTGTTTGGCGCGCAAAAATGGCCGCCTTTAAGGTTGATGAGAACATAGGTACTTGGGGCAGAGCGTGGGGCATTTTTACCTCCATCCTGCGAGCGCAGGCCCGAGTTGCTGACCGAGTTGCCTATTTATCAGTCACGTATCATGGAGTATTCCGTATCGTACGGGGGCAATCAGTGGTTCTGTTATGACAATATTTTTAGAAAAGCTAAGGAGCACGACCCAGTTCTGACTTGGGATTGTTTCGACTCCGTTTCATGGCAAAAAATGGAGAGTTCAGGAATGTTAAAAGTGCCATTGTCAGGGAGTAACGGGGGGGAATCTTCCCGCCAATCCTCTGGGACACCCTTTCGGACGGGTGCAGGTAACGAGTACCACTCGAAGCCAAGTGGCAACGCAGGTAAAAGGGGGATTTGTTGGAATTTTAACAGGGGAAAATGTACGAGGCCCCAGGGGTCATGCAAGTTCAGACATGAATGTGGGGGGTGTGGGCAGCCATCCCATCCTGAGTCCATGTGCAGAGCCAAAACGGGTGATAACGGTGGTAGGGGAAGCGCCAAACAGGTCTGAAATAGTCCGAGGGGCGCCTTTACCTACTCCGATTGATACCATGGCAATGATTCCTTGGCTCAACGAATACCCGGATCATGCTTCCGCTGGGGTGTTGCGAGATGGGTTTTCATATGGTTTCCGCATCCCAGTGGGGGATTTTCAGGGTGTAGCAAACTGTAAGAATCAACTGTCGGTCCTGCAGCATACGGCGGTGGTACAGGTAAAGATTGGGAAGGAGGTGACTCGAGGTCGTGTCGCCGGTCCATTTGATTTGCCACCGGTTGCTAACTTTGTTTGTTCCCCTCTAGGGGTGGTCCCCAAGAAGGACCCGGGTGAGTTTCGGCTGATACATAACTTGTCAGCCCCACGTGGTCTTTCCGTTAATGAAGCGATAGACCCGGAAGTGTGTTCGGTACGGTACGCATCTTTCGATGAGGCCGTTGCCATGTTGAATCGCCTGGGGCCCGGGGCACTGATGGCAAAATCAGACATCGAGTCAGCGTTCCGGTTGCTCCCGGTGCACTCAGACGACCAGCGTCTCCTTGGTTTTATGTTTCAGGGTCGCTATTACATGGATAGATGTATGCCAATGGGGTGCTCGATATCCTGTGCTTATTTTGAAAAGTTCCGCTGTTTTCTGCAATGGGTATTCACAAGGAAGACGGGTTTTCAGCATGTTATGCATTATCTCGATGACTTTCTGTTTTTGGGGGCAGCCGGGGATCCTGAGTGTGAACAGGCCTTACATGAATTTTGTGTCTTAATGAATCAATTTGGTGTGCCATTGGCGCCAGGTAAGACTGTGGGTCCCTCAACTTTGCTCGAGTTTCTGGGGATCGAGCTCGACTCGGAAGAAGGTTGTTTTAGATTACCCAGGGAAAAAGTGTTAAAATTCAGGACATCCCTTGAAACATGTATTCGTGCGACAAAAGTAAACCTGCATCAATTGCAACAGGTGGTGGGTCAGTTGAATTTTGCCCTGAGAGTAATGCCAATGGCACACCCCTTTTCCCGCTCGATTGCACAAGCCATGGTCGGCCTGAAGGAAGGACATCACCGCACGAGGCTCTCGGCAGAGGTTCGCCAGGACATGCGCATTTGGTTGGCATTTCTGGCGGATTTCAATGGTCGAATTGTCTGGAACAAACCGGCGGTGTCCTCCGAGGAGCTGGGGCTTTGGACAGATTCGGCGGGGAGTGTAGGTTTTGGTGCCATATTTGGTACACAATGGTCGGCTCAAAGATGACCGTCATGGTGGCACGAGTGCGGGCTGATGAGTAACATTGCTTTCCTTGAACTCTTCCCTATTTTGGTGGCCTTGAAAACATGGCCGGAGGGGTTTCGAGATCACTCTGTGGTGTTCTGGTCTGATAACATGACTGTGGTTGAGTGTATCAATAGTCAGGCAGCACGTTGCAAATGGATTCTGAGACTGCTCAAAGAAATTGTGTTATTGTGTATGCAGTTGAATGTGCTCTTTAGGGCAAGACATGTCCCGGGGGTACTGAACCAAGCGGCTGATGCGCTTTCTCGTTTCCGTATGCAGGCCTTCTGGGGTTTTCTGCCCACAGCGGACCTGGTGGCAGCACCCTTTCCCGAAGCTCTCTGGTCTCTCGGTGCCCCGAACTACAAAACCTCGTGGGAGAGAGTTTAGCACCCAGGACAAGGAAGGCATATGAAGGGGCGTTCCGTTCCTATTTGTCCTTTTTGGGTTCTGCTGGGGGGGAGCTTTGGGGACAGGAAGAGCTTGTCGTAAATTTTCTGCTGTCTTTACATCAGGCAGGCAAATCAGTAGCTACGGCCCAGAGGCATCGGGCCGCCATTTCCTTTATGGCAAGGGCTCATGGGATCCAGGAGCCGACAGCGTCTTTTGTGGTGCAGAAAGCGCTACGTGGGTGGCAACGCCTTGAGGGTCGCAGAGTAGATGAGAGGCACCCGATAGGTCTGGATAGGTTGACCCTGTTATTGTCCGTAATCCCGGCAACGTGTTCTTCCCAGTACGAAGCAGTGTTATTCCGAGCTGCATTTGCGCTAGCATTCCATGGGGCTATGCGGGTAAGCGAATTGGTGGCGAAGAACAAGCAGGATACGATGGGGGGACTGTGCTGGGAGCACATTCAGGTCAGGGGGGAGACGATGACAGTCTCGTTTGTTAGGTCCAAAACCGATCAGGGTGCAAGTGGGGACTGCATAATCATTCAGAGGATCCCCGGGTCTTCCATGTGCCCTGTGGTGTGCGTAGAGGAATATTTAGCGCAGAGGGTGGCATCATGGGGGGGGACCTTGTTGAGACACGCTGACGCCACCCCACTGACGAGGTTTCAGTTCCAGCGGGTGCTTGCGATGTCGATTTCGGTCGCGGGCTTGAACCCCGGCGAGTTCGGGACCCATTCCTTTCGGATAGGGGCTGCTACTGAGGCTACAGCCAGGGGTCTGAGTGTAGAAGAAGTAAAACGTGTGGGGCGTTGGTCCTCGAACTGTTATAAAAGGTATGTGCGGTTGCACATGTTGTGAAGCTGTAATGATGTACTCACGCTTCTTGTTTTTGTTTGGTTTTCAGTTGCGCAAGCTTACGAGGCGGGGCGGACTGTGCAGTCGACCCGACACCTTGGGACCAGCGGTCAGACATCACCGGCTGCGAAAAAGGAGGTGTGGGTCGTGGGCCACTCATACGTGAGGCGTGCCGCGGACGTATTCAAAGCAGGTGACATGATTCACGTGGCTGGGGAATACGGGTACAGGGTGTCCTTCTACGGAAAGGGCGGGCTCTGTATTGACCAGTTTCAATCCTTTTTCGAGGGTTTGTTAGGGCGGACAAGGTCACCGCCGTCTATAATCATAGTCCATCTTGGGGGCAACGATTTGGTGGCCACTGGTAGACGACTTCTTCTTGAGGCAATGCTTTCCACAGTAAGTTGGTTGGCAAGAAGAGTTCCAGGGTGCACAATTGCATGGTCCCATATGATCCCACGGAAAGTGTGGCGGGGGGCTATTTCGGTTTCTGCTCTGAATCATTCAGTAAAGAAAATAAATAACAAAGTGAGTAGATTGTTTCGTTCAAGGACACTGCATTCTGTTTCGCATGGTTGTATCAAAGGGGACAGTATGTATTTGGGGGATGGGGTTCATTTGTCCCGAGTGGGGAATGAGTTACTCATAGGAGACCTCATAGCTTGGCTAAAGAGTTTACAACATGACCTTTAGGCAGGAGTGGTTGTGGGGGGTCCGGATAGCCGGTCAACTATCCGGCCTGTGGCGGTAAGGTCATGATCGGTGAGCAGTAATTGGAAGATCCCTATGGGGGGGCGTCACCCATTACGGATGGGAGCGCTCGGGGGAGGTGGCCATTGGCCCCTCAACGGGGAGGCGGTCCCTTCTAAGGATAGGCCGCCGGAAGGAAAGGAAAGGTGGTCAAGGCCCCTTCCTGGATAGGAGGGGCTACGGGCCCTCCTGGGGAATTTCCCGGGGCCAGGACATCTGCGACGGCAGATGGGTAAGTTGTGTGGGGTTCGGGAGGGGGTTTACGCTACCTCTTAGACACCTCACACGAGTCCTCGGACGACCGTTAAATGGCGTCGAGTTCATTGGGGCCCCCGTCAAGTCCAAGGGAAATTGGTAGATGCATTTGAGGTACGCCTCTGTGCGGTCGCTCCCCTCACAAGTGAGGGGGGTATTTCTGGTTTAGGGATCTGACACCGGTTACGACCTTGCCGTTGGCCCTTAACGTTAGGATGTACAATTTCAAGTCAAATGTTTTGTAGGATGTTAGTTCGGCTAGGAGAACCTTTGTATTAGAGATCTGTTAAGGTTAGCCAAACATCGTAATGTGGAAATGAAATTGTACATAATATGAAACTGTTATTTTAATGTTTTTGATTTTGTTTCATATTTTAATAAATACGGCCGGGAGGGTCACTCCCTCCCGCCTTCCAAAAGTTCAGAACAGTTTCCGGTTTCCCATCCTTGGGGATTGTGTTGAGAGGGGGTGGCGGGTATCTCAGCCATATGGAAAGGGGCGACCATTCGGTCCCCCCGAACGTATGGTGGAGTACCACGATCCCCCCGGGAAGCCATCTTGGGCGGGAGGCGAGTCTCGGCTGGTATGCCCGAAGCGGCGTAGCCGGGGCGCGCCTTTTTCCCGCCCTGGAGTGGGTTGTCCTAGACACTGACGCGGCCGGCCACGCCCTCGGAGGCAGGCGGGGGCGGGTTTACGCCCGCCCTGAAGACGGATAAAAGGAGCAACAAGCCAAGAAAGCATCCTCTTGTTCCTGTGCTCTGAAGCTGCACCTCCCCGCTGCACGTGAGCTCGAGACGGAACGAAGAGCCAATTTTGACCCACACACCAGCCCCTGAGGACAGCTAGTTGTTTTGAATAAAGTTTTGATGTGGTAACTCTATTTCTTGCAGGTTGTGATGATTGTCGTGATATTTTGAGTATGCAATAAAGAATGGTCATTTTCAGTATGTTTTTCAAATAAAGTAATTCTGCACTAGTGTTGATCAGTAATCATGCTTGTAATAAGTTATGATTGTTTTGTAATTTAGTAATTTAGGTAGAATTGTCGTATTTATTTTGGTCGGGCGGTAAGGTCATGATCGGTGAGCAGTAATTGGAAGATCCCTATGGGGGGGCGTCACCCATTACGGATGGGAGCGCTCGGGGGAGGTGGCCATTGGCCCCTCAACGGGGAGGCGGTCCCTTCTAAGGATAGGCCGCCGGAAGGAAAGGAAAGGTGGTCAAGGCCCCTTCCTGGATAGGAGGGGCTACGGGCCCTCCTGGGGAATTTCCCGGGGCCAGGACATCTGCGACGGCAGATGGGTAAGTTGTGTGGGGTTCGGGAGGGGGTTTACGCTACCTTTTAGACACCTCACACGAGTCCTCGGACGACCGTTAAATGGCGTCGAGTTCATTGGGGCCCCCGTCAAGTCCAAGGGAAATTGGTAGATGCATTTGAGGTACGCCTCTGTGCGGTCGCTCCCCTCACAAGTGAGGGGGGTATTTCTGGTTTAGGGATCTGACACCGGTTACGACCTTGCCGTTGGCCCTTAACGTTAGGATGTACAATTTCAAGTCAAATGTTTTGTAGGATGTTAGTTCGGCTAGGAGAACCTTTGTATTAGAGATCTGTTAAGGTTAGCCAAACATCGTAATGTGGAAATGAAATTGTACATAATATGAAACTGTTATTTTAATGTTTTTGATTTTGTTTCATATTTTAATAAATACGGCCGGGAGGGTCACTCCCTCCCGCCTTCCAAAAGTTCAGAACCGTTTCCGGTTTCCCATCCTTGGGGATTGTGTTGAGAGGGGGTGGCGGGTATCTCAGCCATATGCCCGAGCGCGTAATGAGAATACTAAAGAGCGCACAGTACTTGACTTACTTAGAAAAAACCACTAGTGGTATAATGGGTACTGTTAGCAGTTCTGTGCAAATACCTCCCACAACTAAGCCTAATAACGGACATGGCCTCGCTGATCCCTCAGGTGCAGTTCCCAAACAGAGGATTATTCTGAACCACTTACCCTCAGTTGCAACGCCTCTAGAGGAAGTTCCTACAGAGCAAGGGGGAGAGCAAGAGCAAGATTTGGAAAGGGAGCTGGCGGCTCTATGCCAGGCAGTTGGGGAGGTCAGAGTTTCACCTCAGACCGGGAACAACTTTGAGAAGGAAAATGATATCTTGCCTTCTGCCGTAAATGATGTGGAATCTGTTGATTCAGGGGGCCCGTTCTTCTCCATGTCAGAGGGAGAGGAAGAGGACGGGGATGAAAAGGATAATGAACAACTTTCTTTTTCTGGTGATTGGGGAGAAGATAATAATAATGCTAATATAAGCTTGGAAGAAGATATTTTGTCACCGGACTCCCCGAATGCTACAGTTAGGAAAATCACCGAAACACAGAAATCCCTCGCCAGTAGCAATATTAACATGATTAATCAACCACAATGGCAGGGATTAGCGGAAGCTGAAGAAATTCAGGGTGAGGCGCATGATTTCGGAGGAGAAGAGGAAGGAGAAGCCTACAAACCTACAAACATCCATGTGTAAAATCATTATGGCCCACAGAGAGGAAACTAAAGCAGAGGGGCTTCGGACACAGGGAGCTGTCCGTAAGCTGCAGAATGTGGTTCGTCGACTGGCTAAAAATTGCACTGAAACGACCACGAGAGTTCAAGAAGTGGAAACCCGAGTCTCAACTGTTGAGGATGAGCTTTCCAGCCAGAAAACTTCAATTAGTCAGATGCAAAAAAATGATTTAGATATAGACTGGAAACTCACTGACCTGGAAAATCAGGCACGTTGGAACAACTTGCATATTTTGGGGATCCCGGAACTTTCAGAGGGAAAAGATGTTCGCCGATATGTTGTTGTTCTCTTTGCTGCAGCTTTCACGGACCTTAAAGATTGGGACTGGGATAAAGAGATCATAAGGGCTCATCGCTTCCCCTTTACTCAAAGACAAGAAGCGGGAAGGGCAGCGACTCAACCCAGGGCAATTCTTATTTGTCTGCATAATTATCTCCTCCGTGAGATCTTGTATGATCTAGCCATACCTACAAAAACTAGGAAAGGACTGGGGCAGGAATTCTTTGTCCAACCTGACTTTTGTCAGACAACTGTCCAGCAACGTTGGAGGCTTAGGCAAATAATGACACCTATTCAAGCAAAGGGGGGACAGGTGTTCTTATTAAACCCCGCAAAATTGAAAATTGTCTATAAGGGGAAGACAACCTTTTCTGAGATAGGATGGGGTATTTTTGTCTAGGGTGTTAATCAGATAAGGTCAGGTTTGATCAGCACGGGTAGGAGGACTACTCCATGCCACCCACCATCAATGAGGACCTTTGTCCTTACGCCTCTGTTGGGAGGGTGTTGCAAGGGTGGGGGGGGTAGGGTAGGTGTGTGGAAGGGGAGGGGAGGGGGTGAAGGGGGGGTTCTGAGGGGAAGGAAAAACAGTAAATGGTCAATTATTGGCAACAAAATTTCAAATTGGGCTCGTCTTTGTGTTTTCTCATCTTAATATAGTTGATATATTAAGCAATACATCCGAGGTATGTGATAAATACTCAACTAGACATGATAATGGGTAAAATATCTATATGTTCATGGAACGTGTGTGGACTAAATGACAAAAAAAAAGAGGTATAATCTGAAAGTTGTTGAAAACCATGGCTGTAGACATTTTATGTATCCAAGAAAGTCATTTAGCGTGGAAAAATAGAGGGTGGCTTAAAGACCTTGGGCTAGAGATTGTCAGCTGCTGCAGACAGACCTTTACTGTAAGAGGAGTGGACATATTAAAAAAATTTGGGCTGGGACAGGTTAAAAATATCAAAGTCAAGTCAAGTCAAGTCAAATAATTTGTATAGCGCACTACATACCCAGAGGGTTTCAAGGCGCTTAGGAAGGGGAGGAGGATTATTTGTCAAATATCCACGTTTTAAGCTGCTTTCTGAACGCTAGGTGGTTCTGGGTGAGGCGAAGGTAAGCGGGGAGTGAGTTCCATGTTTTAGCAGCCAGGTATGAGAAGGATCTGCCTCCCATGGTGGTCTTGTTGATGCGAGGTACAGTGGCGAAGGCTTGGCTGGAAGAACGTAGTTGGCGGGAGGGGGTGTAGAAGGACAGTCGAGAGTTGAGGCAATCTGGTCCGATGTCGTAGAGTGATTTGTGTGCGTGGGTAAGCAGTCGGAAAGTGATCCTCTTATTGACGGGTAGCCAGTGGAGGTCTTTAAGGTGACCAGAGATGTGTTCGTTACGTGGGATGTCTAATATGAGCCTGGCTGAGGCGTTTTGGATTCGTTGGAGTTTCTTCTGGAGTTTAGCGGTGGTGCCTGCGTAGAGGGTGTTTCCGTAGTCCAGTCGGCTCGTGACCAGAGCGTGGGTGACTGTTTTCCTTGTTTCGGAGGGGATCCAGCGGAATGTTTTTCTGAGCATGCGAAGAGTGTTGAAGCAGGAAGAGGATAAGGCGCTGACTTGTCTGTTCATTGAGAGTGAAGAATCCAGGATGACGCCAAGGTTCCGTGCGTGGTCTGTCGGGATGGGTGCTTTTCCGAGGGCTTCCGGCCACCAGGAGTCGTCCCAGGCAGAGGGGGATGTACCTAAGATGAGGACTTCTGTTTTGTCTGAGTTCAGTTTCAGACGGCTTTGTTTCATCCATTCGGCGACTTTTTTCATTCCTTCGTGTAGGTTAGTTTTGGCGGTGCAGGGGTCCTTGGTGAGAGAAAGGATCAGTTGAGTGTCATCCGCGTAAGAGATGATGTTGAGGTTGTGTTGGCGGGCGATGGCCGCGAGGGGGCTCATGTATACGTTGAAGAGGGTGGGACTGAGTGAGGATCCTTGAGGTACGCCGCAGATGACTTCAGAGGCCTCGGACTTGAACGGAGGAAGGCGGACTCTTTGGGTTCTTCCGGTGAGGAACGAGGTGATCCATTCAAGTGCTTTTCCTTGGATTCCGATGTTATTGAGGCGTTGTAGAAGGGTGCTGTGGCAGACTGTGTCGAATGCTGCGGAGAGGTCGAGGAGGATGAGGGCGACTGTGTCTTCATTGTCCAGTAGAGTTCGAATGTCGTCTGTTGCTGCGATGAGGGCGGTCTCAGTGCTGTGTTTTGCTCGGAAGCCAGATTGTGAGGGGTCGAGGGATTTGTTGGCTTCGAGGAAGGCAGCGAGCTGGTTGTTGACGGCTTTCTCGATGACTTTGAATGGGAGAAGCGAGATGGGGCGGTAATTTTTGAGTTCGGTGGGGTCCGCTGTTGGTTTTTTCAGAAGGGCGGTGAGTTCAGCGTGTTTCCAGTCTTCTGGGAAGGTAGCGGAGTTGAAGGAGCAGTTGATGACGTTTCGGAGGTGAGGTGCTATGACGGAGTCTGCTTTGTTGAAGATGTGGTGAGGGCATGGGTCTGTGGGGGATCCAGAGTGGATGGAATTCATCAGGCGGATGGTGTCTTCAGTGGAGATTGGGTTCCAGGCGTTAAGGGTGTTTACGGGGGGAAGATGGTCAGCAGCTGGTAGGGTGGGTTGGTTTCCGGGTTGGTTGTCAAAGCTGTTGTGGATGTCTGCAATCTTGTTGTGGAAAAAAGAGGCTAGGGAGTCGCAGAGGGTTTGAGAGGGGGTGATGTCGTTGGAGTTGGCCGAGGGGTTGGAAAATTCCTTGACGATGTTGAAAAGTTCCTTGCTGTTGTGGGCGTTGTTGTCAAGTCGATCTTTGAATGCTGTTTTCTTGGCTTTACGGATCAGTTGGTGGTGAGTGCGGGTGGCGCTTTTGAAGGCGTCCTTGGTGCTGGTGGTTGGGTCTTTTTTCCAGGCTTTTTCAAGGGAGCGGCAGAGTTTCTTGGATTTCTTAAGATCATCGTTGAACCATGAGGCCTTCTTGCTGCCAGGTTTGCTTTGACGTTTTTTCAGTGGTGCTAAGGTGTCGGCGGTGTTGGATAACCATAGGGTGAGGTTGTCGGCGGCTTCGTTGGCGTTAGAGGAGAGGGCTGGGGAGTTTCGAAGGAGTGAAGCGGAGATTTGGTCCGTGGTGATTTTGTTCCAGTTTCTTTGCAGGGTAGGTTGGGAGTGGTTGATGGGTTTCGGCTTGTTGTAGGTGAAGTGGACGCAGCTGTGGTCGGTCCATAGGAGATCCGTAGTGTGGCTGAAGGAGACATGATTGCTGGAAGTGAAGATGGGGTCGAGTGTGTGACCTGCGATGTGGGTGGGGGAAGTGACTAGTTGTTTAAGTCCGAGGTTGGCGAGGTTGTCCACGAGGGTGGCGGTGTTGCGGTCGTTGATCTTCTCAAGGTGAAAGTTGAGGTCTCCCAGAAGGATGTAGTCTTTGGAGGGGAGCGCGTGTGGAGTGATGAAGTCCGTGATGTCTTCACTGAATTTAGCGTGGGGTCCTGGTGGTCTGTAGAGGAGGGTGCCTCTGAGTGTGGTCTTGGGGTCGGTGTGGATCTGGAAGTGAAGGTGTTCGGAGTTGGCGAGGTTGGTGTCAGAGCTGGTTGAGATGCGGATTGATTTCTTATGGACGATAGCGATTCCTCCTCCTGTGTGGTCGGTGCGGTCTTTGCGTGTGATCTTGTAGTCTTCAGGGATGGCAATGGTGATGTCTGGAGCGGAGGAAGCATTCATCCATGTTTCCGTGAGGAAGGCGACGTCTGGAGAGAAGGTGTCTAGTAGGTTCCATAGGTCAATGGCGTGCCTGTGCACCGATCGGGTGTTGAGAAGGATGCATTGTAGGTGGTTGGGGTCGGGAATCTGTGGTGTAGTCGTGGCGGAGATGTTGTCGGTGCCGCTGAATTTGCAGGAGTAGCAGGAGAAAGGTCCATGGGTGTGTCCAGGAGAGGCTAGGACGCAGGTGGGGGCGCGACCGGGGTTAAGGGCTAGGAGGGTGGCGGCATCGTAGGTAATGCGGGGGGGCTGGGCAGCGCGAGGGGCAGGGGGTCTGGCGCTGGGCGCGGTCCAGGCGCGGACGGGCGTAGACGGGCTTACCTTTGGCGCACCTTCGGCGCGAATGGGGCGCGGTCGCTGCGCGTGGACGCTGCGCGCGGGAACTACTGTCATATATGGATAGTGGAGGGGGAGGGGCGAGGGTTGCTCAGCTGGGAGGCGGGGCGGGCTCCAGGGATCAACAACAACAACAAAATGGAGGCGGAGGGGGGAGCACAGCGTCGCGCTAGTCAGAGCGCGCAAATATAGTGAAAAGCGGCACTATTAATTATTTAAATAGCTAAGAGAGCAACTCGGCAGGCAGGCACACAGCAGGCTAATGCAATTAGGCAGAAAACAATGGCAAAAGCGGTACAGCGCTACCGAGTGCGGTGAAAGCGGCACGATTAATTAATTAATTAACTAGTACAGCAGCTCGGCAGGCAGGCACACAGCAGGCAAATACAATTAGGTAGAGATCACGGTAAAAGCAGCACAACGATACCGAGTGTCACGAGGGGACACTGGGGAGCGACCACTCAGCCTGAGGGACAGGAGCGAGTCACGGCGCTCTAAGGTTCTGCTGCGCTAAACAGGTCTGTGGGAGGCTTGCTCAGCTGGGAGGCGAGGCGGGCTCCAGGGATCAACAACAACAACAAAATGGAGGCGGAGGGGGGAGGACAGCGTCGCGCTAGTCAGAGCGCGCAAATATAGTGAAAAGCGGCACTATTAATTATTTAAATAGCTAAGAGAGCAACTCGGCAGGCAGGCACACAGCAGGCTAATGCAATTAGGCAGAAAACAATGGCAAAAGCGGTACAGCGCTACCGAGTGCGGTGAAAGCGGCACGATTCATTAATTAATTAACTAGTACAGCAGCTCGGCAGGCAGGCACACAGCAGGCAAATGCAATTAGGTAGAGATCACGGTAAAAGCAGCACAACGATACCGAGTGTCACGAGGGGACACTGGGGAGCGACCACTTAACCCATTGGGCCGATGGGCTATAGCTGCATTGAAAATAGGTGAACTAACTCTGACTATTTGCTCAGTTTACAGGCCAAATGCTGATGATCCCTCTGTTTTGCATCAACTGAGTATAGCACTGACCATATGGCCGCCTTTGCTAATAATGTGTGGGGATTTAAATTTACATTTAGAAGAGACTTTTGACTTATCTAGTGGCAATCCTTATGTCGGTAGAAAGAAAAATGTATAGAGAGCTGTTAAAGGATTGGTCCAGGAATTTGGGTTGATGGCTATAGGATATGCCAAGGCTGGAGGGATGCCTGGGCACACATTCTTCTCCGCCCCTCACCAGAAGCATTTTAGGCTTGATTACTTTTTTGTTGCTTTAGCCCTTATTAATATCTCTGCAAATCTATTATATAGGATTCTACCTAAGATCATTTCTGACCATAATCCTATTGTTTTAAGTCTTGATTGGAATTTTTCACCAACCCTTAGACCATGGTCTTTTGACCGTAAACTCTTGTATGACTCATCCTATATTGAACATATGAGTAAATGGATCCCTGAATTTTTTGAGAATAATAAAGGGTCCGCTGCTTTATCAATAATATGGGATGCCTTCAAGTGTGGGGTTCGTGGGGAAACTTTGAGCTACTCGCTTAGAAAACAGAGGGAGATTAGAAAGAAGGGGGAAGCTGAGATGCATAAATTGAGAGATCTTGAAATACAATTAATGCGGGCATGTAATACAGGATTGGATACCAACAGCATTTTAAGAGATTTACTGATACATAAGGTTAGGATCCATCAATGCTATGCTAAGAAATTTGCACAACAACTTACTGCATTTCGTGAGGAAGTTTACGAAGTAGGGGAAAATTCCGGGAAACATCTGGCTAAAAGTCTGCGGCAGAAGGCTGTTTTCCTCCATAGACAAAATAATGGACGATACAGGGAAAATTGTCAATGATACCTCAGAAATACTGGAGGTGTTTCGTGGATTTTAATCTAGGCTTTATACAGAGGATGGTGGCTCGGACCTTGAAGATAGGATATCGAAATGTATGGAATTAACTATTAATGGCACTATGACAGAGGAGGAAAAAGAACAATTAGATCTTCCTATCTCTTAGGAGGAAATAGAGTCCTCTCTTTTATCTTTAGCGTAGGGGAAGGCAGTAGGGCCCGATGCTATCCCTCTTGAATTCTATAGGGTTTTTCGATTCATTTTAGAACCTAAATTGGTCTCTTTATTCACAGCAGCACAGCAGGGTACTCCTCCTTCGTCGTGTCAAGAATCAACTATTACGGTTTTTGTAAAAAAAGATAAACCTCCTCTTCAACCATCTTCCTTTCATCCCATCTCATTAATAAATGCAGACAGCAAATTTTTTTCTAAAATCCTGGCTTCTCGACTTTCTACAGTCATAACTCCATTAGTTTCTAGATTCCAACATGGTTTTATCCCTGCACGTGACACGACTCATCATATTCGGCGACTTATCACTTTCTTAGATTGGGCCCAGGCAACCCGATCAAATATTGGAATAATTTTGTTAGATGCTGAAAAAGCTTTTGATAGGGTTGCCTGGGCTTACTTGTGGGATATCTTGGGTAGAAAGGGATTTGGTGAGGGTTTTATAACTGCACTTAAGACTATATATGTCACCCCCAAAGCACGTATTCGAATAAACTCAAAGGTATCCTCTATTTTTTCAATTACCCGGGGCACCAGATAGGGGTGCCCTTGTTCTCCTTTACTTTTTGCACTTTATATTGATCCTTTACTCAATTACTTTAATTTGGAAGAGAGGATTAAACCAGTTTGTTTGGCCAATGTAAACTATCGGGCATTAGCTTACGCTGATGATATTGTTGTCATCACAACTGATGTCCAGAATGCGGTTCCCGCCATTAATGATCTGGCGTCAGAGTTCGGCATTTTCTCCGGGTATAGATTAAACTTGTCGAAAACCCAGATCTTATGTGCAGGGCATAATATGCAGACTAATTTCCTGACTGTTTCTGAGGTCACGTATCTTGGGATCAAAATCTCGTTACCTGTATCTAGTATCCCGGATCTAAATATGAATCCAGTGCTTGCTAAGATTAATTCCACACTACAACGGGTAGATCATTTACATTTATCATTGTATGGTAGGGCCAATATTCTAAAAATGCTGATCCTACCTAAGGTCTTATACCTTTTTCTATACCCCTGGAATTTTCCCCTATTTATATTAGAAATTTAGAAAGTGCAACATCCAGTTTTTTATGGGGGTATAGATGACATCGAAAAGCCCTCAAAAAAATGATTCTTAGCAAAGATTGTGGAGGATGGAATGTTCCGTATTTTTTCTTTTATTCTTCGCGGCAACTCTGCAATTTATTAGTCCGTTGATAATGGGGGAGCGAGTTGAAATACCTACTTGTAGCTCTCCCTCTATATATGAGTTGACTTTAGGAGAAAGAGCAAAATCCCACTTTCTTAAGATGACAGAGCCCAGTTATTACAAGAAGACGAAATTTAAGACATTGAAAGCAGCTTTTGCGGTTTGGCAAAAAATTCGGAAACATTTGGGGTTAACTAAATTGAATGCATACACACCTTTTGAAGCATCTGGTTTATTACCATCTGCAATCTTTTGTGATTTAGTAGCGATAAGATGGAACTCGAAAGGTGTCTGTTATTTGGGCGACTTATTTTGTGGAAGCCAGTTGGCCTCTTTTCAAGAATTACAGAGAAAATACTCTTTAAGTAAAAACGATTTGTTTAAGTTTCTTCAAATCCGCAGTTTTTTTCAAAATCCATCACTTGTCTCAGCTACTAAAATGACTAGAATTCCCCTTCTGGATCTTATGCAAAAAAAAACACCAATAGGCACTCTCTATTCTTGCAGGAATTTGGGATGACCTAACTGAATGTCAGGGTAAGTGGGCTTGCAAATTGGGGATACCCGATACTAGGGTTTTTGATTCAGTTAAACTTGCCTCCGAATGCTTACTTACAGGGATGATGAAATCTCAACATTTTATGTGTTTACATGATCTTCATTATAAAATGTAATCGCTGTGGTTTGTACGCTGCAGATGCTGAACATATCTTTTTTGGCTGCCCTAAATTGGGAGATTTCTTTAAACAAATTGAGAATTTTTTGGGTGCCGTGGTAAAGTCTAATATTAAAGTAACGGCTGAGATGGTATTAATTGGTTTAGAGGCAGGAGTGTCAAGACCTAAACCTTTAACATGTTTTCTTTTTATTTGTATGGCGGTAGCTCGAGCATGTATAACTAGGGAATGGATTAATTTAGACCCCCCTTCTTTTTTTAGTTGGAGGGAAAGATTATTATATATGTATAATATCGAATTTGCTATATATAAACTCAAGGGAGTCAAAAGAAGAGCTCTGGGCGAAAAAATGTGGGAGTTTATAACTGAATGGATTTAAACACTATTTGATGCTGCTTATAATAGAAGTGATATGCTCTTGTGATTCATCTTTTTTTTGTTTACTGCTTTATGCTTCCCATTTATCTTTATATTTTTATTTTTATCTTTTGTGTAATATGTGATTGACCATTTCTGTATATCCTTGCATAAAACAATAAAATGGGGAAAAAAGAAAAAAAAAATGAGTCATAGCTGAGATTCGAGCGGGAATCAGTTGGCACCACCTCCTGCTGATTTTTTTGTTGAATATCACGTAAGCCTCTTTGGGCCCAATAAAATCTTTTTGAGTAAGTCAGGAGAGGAGCTAACTACAACTTGCAGCCCGCCATGCACTGCTTATGATCTCACATATTACATCACTCATGACATGTTCTCTGAAATCATTTATGGCATCATTAATTACATAATTGATGACATAACTGATTATATCACAGATGACATCATCAAATGAGTATGTTAGTTTGTTTTATAGATTACATAGTGATGAGCAACTACTATATTACTTCTCTTTCTAATTTTTGTACAGTCAGTGTCCAGCAAATGAGTGGGTTTACAAAACACGTGCTCCAAGTACATCATAGGTGTTTAGAGGTATTGAACATGTTATAAGTATCTGTGTGTAGGTGTCAGTTGAGAACTGTGTCCAGTATGTTCCAAAAAAGCTTTTTGATTCTGCAGAAAACGTTTCCAACAGGGCAAAGATTCTATATAGTTGATACTAAGGGCCTTATTATGAGTCTGGTGGTCTACAGATTGCCAGACCTACGGGTGCGGAGTGGCGGTCTTCTGACCACCCTATTATGACCAGGGAGGTCGAGCTGCCCTGGGACCAACACATCCACCGGGCATCAGACATCCCTGGTGGTGGCGCGACAATCTTGAGGCCGCAATATTCTTTGCGTGGCTGCTGCAGCCCTGCCAAGCATATTAGGAGTTTCCTCACTGCCACACTTTTCATGACTGTTGCACGGTGTGGAGGTGAGGAAACGCTCTCTTGTGCCTCTGAGCCATGGGGTGCATCGAGGGGGGCACATGTGATGACCCCCCGTGTGCATGCACCCCGGTACCTGCAGGGCATGGACTGCAGCAGTCCATGCCGTGCACAGGTACTGATTGTGACGTTCCCACTGTGGCACTGTTGTGGAAATGCCAAAGAACCGCCCGCCAGACAGGAGAAAACTCCTAATCTGGCGGGTTGTTCAACAATGGGTTTGGCGGTGAGGGAGTGAGGCGGTTACGCTCCCGCACCACCGAACTCGAAATGAGGCCTTAAGTATTGTAAGCAGCCTTGAGTATTTAGACAAAATTATCCCAGCATGACCATTTCTACATGATAGAAGCTTGTGTGCACCAGGTACTAAGCTATGTTCATGTGTTAGATTAGCTTCAGAAGATGGGCTACCTGTAAAGTTTTCACCACAGTATGCAGGATGTAGGTCGTATAACCTTTAACATCTTCTGACCTAGGGTACTTTTAGAGAATAATGTAGCAGTTGGAGAGGTATTTTATAGAGTGAACATGGTTCTTAGTAGATACATTGTTATACCCTGTGATATAGGTGACATAGGTCTCATGAGGGTCTCACTGTCTGTTATCTCTTTCTACAGCAAAAACACTGTTTGCAGTATCAACTTTACTACTCATGTCCGCTTCATATCTCAAGAGAGATTTACTAACTGTGAAGGGTTTTGTGAAGGCTAAAGTCTGTCCTTAGTAGGGCATTAGTTATATAACAGGGCTAATGTGTCTGTAGGAAGTTGGTTTACTCTGAACAGTAGTGCACATATTCAACATTGTAAGCAGGCAGTAGAGGTTACCAATCTATGTGCTTGATTAACAACATCAGCTCCACATGAAGTGTATAGTATAGGGTCAATGTTGTAAATAACAGAAGCTTGCTTCACCCAAGGGGTTGTATGTGTGATGGCATTATTAATGCTTCTTATTATTCTGAGCGCATTTCATGGGGTTGGCCGTAGACTTACATTCCCCTTCCCTAGCCAATAGTGGCCCGAGGATTCCATCCCTCTGGCCTAAACCATATCTGTTGGGACGGTGTACAGCCCCCACCCCAAGCCAATGGTGGCCCCTGGAGACAACATCCATCGGAGCCAAAACATATATATATTAAAGAGAGGAAGTGTGCAGCTCACTTCACCGATTCTTACAAGGCCCCTCCTCGAGCCTTATTAAGTCTGGGGACCCCATTCCCTTGGGGTCAAAAGCAATTAAAATGGGGAGAGGGCATACAACACCTCAAGCCTTCTTGGTCCTTGGAAACTTCATCCCCGGGGCCACATTTGAATAAAAAGGACAGGGGTTCATGCTGCACCCCTCTCTGAGCCAACTGTGGCCCTGGGTGATGGGTTCTAAATTATAGGTGGGTTCCCTGGTGCCCACCAAGCAACCCTAGTATTGAGGGGATGGTGCAAAGCCCCCTCACCGAGCCCCATTAGTCACAGGGGACCTTATCCCTGGGGCCAAATTTAATTAGAAAAGGGAGGAGCCGCATGGCTCCCCTCCCTGAACCTCTTAGGCCCCTAGAATCCCTTTTGCCTGGGCCAAATTCAAATAAAAAGAGGAGAGGTCGTGTGACACCCCTGCCCGAGCCTTATTAGGCCCCAGGGAATCCATTCCCTGGGGCAAATTCAATTCAATTAAAAAGGGGGGGCCTTCATAGCCCCTGGGGACCCCATCGACAGGGCTGCATGTTATTTAAAAGGGGAGAGTGGCTATGCATCCCCCCTCCCAATGCCTCCTCGGGCCCCAGGGACCCCATTCCCAAGGGGAAGTTGTTGGTTCCCACACAGCCATCCACAAACCACATGTTGGAAACTACTGGTGGAGCCCCAGGGCCCCGAAGCACAAGACTGGCTCTCCACATTTTACGTGAGCGGGCATTACTCCTGCTTGGAGTGAACAACTATCTATGCTTGCTTCCTCAGTGTGGGAGCCACATCTGTTCTATTTCCCTGACCACAGGAGTACGGGCAGATAAAGAGAACAGAAGTCTGCTCCCAGAAGACTGGAGCATGGTTACATGCTGAGAGCAGACTTGCCTTGCGTGCCTGCATTGCAGCTGGCAGGGAAGGCATGTGTGCTCCCATTTGACAGGAGATTTAAAAAACCTCCCGCCAGGCAGGAGCAAACATGTATTTCAATGCCCATGCTAGTGTGTCCCGCTACTCTGTCCTGGGGGTGGGCACTTAAACCGTACCTGAGGATTGGGTCCCTGGGGCCTCTTAAGGCTCAGGGGGGGCTATGCACCCCACTCCCTTTTCTGTTGTATGTGGCTCCAGGAGATGGGCTCCCTGGGGCCTACAGTGGCTCGGGGACGGGGGTGAAGCAACTCCCCTATGTTTTTCACATTTTTCCCCAGGAGATGAGGTCCCTGAGGCCTACAAAGACATGGGGATAGAGCCCCTAGGGCCACAATCAGCCTGGGTAGAGGGGTGCGTGTCTCCCTCCCCTTACTTGAAGTACCCGCATCCCTCTTGGTTCCCCCCACCACCAGGACCTATGGTGGCAGGGTATCCCTACCCTGCCCCCTTATATATTTTTTTTTAAACTTCAGGACACTGGACTAAGTGCTTGAGTCCTGTAGTGGCTGGCAGCAACATTTTTCTCATGCTGCTGGCAGCTAATCAAGCCCTCACACCCGTGGTAGTCTGATTCCAGTGGGAGTGAATTGTCCTAAGGGTGAAAAAGATCCCTAGGGCAATCAGAATGCTCTGTTTTTGCCAATCAGAATGCTCTGGGCCCGCTTTACAGATCACCCCAAAACTTTCCATGAAGGAGCTGAGGTGAGTTTGTTTTTAAAAAATTTTTTTGGGGGGGGGAGATTCATCAAATGGCAATAGCCAGTAGGTACTTATAGTTGGGACCAACTTTACCCATAGACAAAGCATTTTTTGTTTTGATAATAACTTAGGCACCATTTGACAAATGCTCACAAAGTTTTCAAAACTAGGGTACAACTTACTTCAGCAGCTGTCTAGAAAATGATGGGGTGATTCATTAAGTTATGGCTGAGAAAAAGGTGGGACTAAGAACCATTTTTCCCATGCAATGACTATGTGGATTTTGCAGGTTGTAGACATGGCTACAGCCCGAACCACTAAACGGAATGATACCACATTGGGCAGATAGCTAGATCTTGGTCTACAAGATATACAAGATTGTGCTTTTTGTGATTTGAGGTAAATCTGCTCCGTGGTTTGGGAGTTGTTAAAGAAAGAAATGTATAGATATCTAGGGATGTGGGGTTCCCTATAGATTTGTGTGTATCTGATGGGTTTATGGAAGACTCCATCCTCTTGGGTAGATATCTTTATAGTGGGGGGCATTCGGTAGCCTGTGAGGCTGCCTTGCTCTGGGGCTCCCCCCACCACCCCATGTCTTCTCATTGCACTGGGCGTCCCAGGTGAAATACACATACATTTTTTACCTTAATTTCTCAAAAATGACTGAACTAATTTACACCAAATCACAAAGAGCACACTTTCAGGGTCAAGACCTAGCTTTCTATAAAATTTAGTGTAAATCCATTTAGCTGTTTTGGGGCTATAGCTATTCAATTTTCATATGGAAAATAGCATGGAAAACGCGTGTTTTGGGATGCCCCCTTTTTCTCAGTCTCTGCTTGATGCATTACCCCAAAATCTTCCAGGAAGAAACAGAGGAAGATGAGACTTTTGTTTGGAAAGTTTTGTTAGTATTCATCAAATGGCACCAAAGTAATTAGCAAACCAGAAAAATTATTTCCTATGGAAATGTGGCCCTAACTATAACAACACAGTGTCGAACGACCCTGAGTTATATATATATATAGATATATATTCACTGAAAAAAACACAGGTTATAGACCATATATAGTTAGGAATTCGCATTTACAAAACTTTATTTTACTCACACAAAACCATTGAAATGCCATATATAGGTAGTTGCACTAACTATATATCACGCACCCGCAATCCACTGCTGATGATGTCACATATTACATCATTCATGACATGGTTTAGTGACATCACTGATGACAGCACTGATGACATCTCAAATGACATCACTGATGACATCTCAAATGACATCACTGATGACATCACTGATGACATCTCATTTGACATTACTGATCACATCACTGATGATATCATTCATGTGATAATACGATGAACCTCTTCAGACTCTAATATAACCTTAGATACAATCAGTGTAAACAGACACTCACAGACTGTCACTCATCCATGGAGTTACTCACACACCTAGTCAGTCATGCAAAGAATCAATCACACCTCCATTTCCTCAACTATACAGTTATACAAACTTTACTTATTCAAACATATACTAACACATATTTACTCTCTTATTTAATCCCTGATACAAGTTCACAATGATCCATACAGCCATTCACACATTCACTGGCTCTTATGCACAGTTATTTATATATGTCAACTCTCACATGTACTGTGTTTTACATATGTACTTACTTTGACATGTAGCACTGAGATATCCATTCACTCACCAATACACTCATGCACACAGTCAACCGCCCATACAGCTGTTTCCACATGCACTTTTGAAACCATACATCTAGTGAATCAACTGCTCACACATCTATGCACAGAGTCATACACCTCCCAGCCACCCACACACACACTCAGTCTCCCATACAAATACTTGGGCAACCAATCAATAACCCATATAGTTACTCATATAGCTACTTATCAACACATGCAACAGTTTACAGAACAACAGACTTAATAATGCACAAATTAAGACAGTTTAGTCACTAACCCATGCACTCAGTGAGACACATTTAATCACTCACTCATACAGTCAGTCATGCACCTACTAAATCCTTCATCCAGACACTTATACATCCACTCATTCTTCAATATGTAAGACATATTTTAACTTTACAGAAACATACAGTCACTGGATGTTGTCATCAGTGATGTCATCAGTGATGTCATTTGAGATGTCATCAGTGATGTCACTGACCATGTCATGAATGATGTAATATGTGACATCATCAGCAGTGGATTGCGGGTGCGCGATATATAGTTAGTGCAACTAACTATATATGGAATTTCAATGGTTTTGTGTGAGTAAAATAAAGTTTTGTAAATGCGAATTCCTAACTATATATGGTCTATAACCTATGGTTTTTTCAGTGAATTTTCAAGGTTTTGTAAATGCTAATTCCTAACTATATATGGTCTATAACCTATGGTTTTTTCAGTGAATTTTCAAGGTTTTGTAAATGCTAATTCCTAACTATATATGGTCTATAACCTATGGTTTTTTCAGTGAATATATATATATACATACATATATAAACATATATCATCTGCATATCTATATAAGTACAAACATAAATGCATGCATACATATACTTATATGCATACAGATGCATGTTATTTACATGAAAGTTGAAAAAACACTAATAAAAGCAAAGCTAAAAAGCCACCTCATTACAAACAGAATGGCTTTAACTTAAACGAGGGCGAGATCTATTGCATTTTCAATGCTTGTTTACTTTGGTTCCATCAAGAAGGCATTCAGATGTGTCACACATTTGCCATAAATTCTGAATGTTAGCACTCTAGTTGCACATTAGATCACTGTAGTAAAGCTACTGCTCACCAGGGACGTCTGCTGCTGGTATTCAAAGTGCATGTTTCAGTCTGCATGTCAGAATTTAAATAGAAGAGGATTTGAGAAGTCACTCAAAATGATCCCTAATTTTTCTTTCTGAAGCACTAATCATACTTTCTATGGCAAAATTAACCCCCTCATGTTGTTCCTTTTTAAATTGAGTGTTTTCAGACTTACCACTTCATTCCAATCAAAATGGCTTCTGGTGTGCCATACTTTTGTCATAAGTAAGACTGTTAGCGCTCTAGTTGTTCTTTAGAACACTCTGGGACATTCTGTCATTGGGCTATACTTGGGGTACATCTGGGTGATATTTGGGCTACATTTAGGCTCTTTTGTCTCTGGTGGCCATCTTGGGAGACTGTATGTCAGAATTTTTTAATGAAATTGAAGAGGGTTTGAGAAGTCACTCAAAATGTGCCCTAATTTTTCTTTCTGCAGCACTAATAATACCTTCTATTGCATAATATACCCCCTAATTTTGTTCCTTTTTAAATTAAATGTTTTAAGAGTTACCACTTTATTCCCATCCCGATGGCTCCAGGTGTGCTATACCCTTGTAATAAGTAGGACTGTTAGCGCTCTAGTTGTTCTTTAGAACACTCTGGGATATTCTGTCATTGGGCTATACTTGGGCTACATCTGGGTGATATTTGGGCTACATTTGGGCTCTTTTGTCTCTGGTGGCCATTTTGGGAGACTGCATGTCAGAATGTTTTAATGAAATAGAAAAGGATTTGAGAAGTCACTCAAAATGTGCCCTAATTTTTCATTCTGCAGCACTAATCATACTTTCTATGGCAAAATATACCCCCTCATGTTGTTTCTTTTTAAATTAAATGTTTTAAGAGTTACCACTTTATTCCAATCAAGATGGCTTCAGGTGTGCCATACCTTTGTAATAAGTAGGACTGTTAGCGCTCTAGTTGTTCTTTAGAACACTCTAGGAGGCTGCAGTAGAACACAAAGGAATCAACTGACAGTCTCTGTCCTTGTTGGATGTACATGTTTTACTGAGAATGTCAGACTTCATGTTCACATGACTGAGAAAGATAATGTGAATTTACAGAAAATATGCTTTCAGTTTAGCTTATAGATCCCCTTCCAAACCACTGTGGGAAAATCATGAGATATTAGTTTTCTTTCAAACAATATTCATGATATCACAGCAGAAGGTTTTTTCACATGGTAAAATCACCTTAGAACCCACCACAATTCCTAAAACGAGTATGGTACCATCAACAAATGATTTATAATGTAACTAAAGTCCTAAAACCCTCTATTAACTACAATGCTTTTTAATGAGGTGCTATCATGTATATTGGTCCCAAGATGGCTGCCAACACTTCTTGGATGAAGTGCTGACAGCCAATCAGATCAGATGTGTGGTTAGGCTCCGCCCAGATATATATCTTTTTTTGAACCTAAATTACTCAAAATCCACTGGAGCACATATATTGAGACCTAGCAAAGGCACATCGGGCTAATAGTCCCTACAATTTTGCCAAGTTTCGTGCAAATCCATTCAGCCGTTCGAGCTAAAAGTGAGGCCAACCGCCCTATGGAAATTAACATGGGAAAAACGCGTTTTGGGACCCCCCTTTTTTCTCGGCCCCCCCTTGATGAAACCCCCCCAAATTGTCAGGGGCTGCTCAGAAACAAAATGTTCCATTTTCCTGACAATTTCAGCCAATTTCGTCCACAAACGCCAAAGTTATTAGACATAGAATTTTCAAAAATCCCATAGAGAAAAAATCCTAACTATATATACCTACTGGCGACCGCCAGTAGGTAATATATATACCTAAGTTCCATAGAGAAAAAATCCTAACTATATATACCTACTGGCGACCGCCAGTAGGTAATATATATATATATATATATACATATATATATATATATATATATTACCTACTGGCGGTCGCCAGTAGGTATATATAGTTAGGATTTTTTCTCTATGGAAAATTCTATGTCTAATAACTTTGGCGTTTGTGGACGGAATCGGCTGAAATTTTGTCCGTCAAGGGGGGGCCGAGAAAAAAGGGGGGTCCCAAAACGCATTTTTCCCATTCATTTTTCCATAGGGCCTTTGGCCTCACTTTTAGCTCGAACGGCTGAATGGATTTACACGAAACTTGGCAAAATTATAGGGACTGTTAGCCCGATGTGCCTTTGCTGGGTCTCAATATATGTGCTCCAGTGGATTTTGAGAAATTAACGTTTAAAAAAACAGATATATCTGTGACAGCGTCCCAGATAGCGCACCAGATCGCGTACTTTTCGCGTAATGGAGCTTTGCGTAGCGAAGCTGATTGGCTCTCCGGTGTCTGTCAACATTCTAAACAGTCCGGTGCGGCCGCCATCTTGTCTCTCGGTAGGATCGAGAGACAAGAGGAGGAGAAAAATGAAGGGGGAATTTAATGAAAGGGGGCAAGGTAGATCCTTCTTGACCCCCTAGGAATGATGTTGGGGTTATTAAAGGGTCCCGTGGGGCAAATAATAAAAATTTGATTTTTCGCGGTAGAAGCGCTTCTCGATGCGCGAACCGGGTCGCAAACTGATAGCGAAACGTGAATTCGCCATTTTGTGTTTCGATTTAATTAAATTACTAGGTATAAGGGGGTACGGGAGACGTATCCTGACCCCTTATGTTTTCTGAGGGTGGCTGAGGAGGCTCATATATGTTGATACATGTCTTCCAGCGGCTGTGCGTGAGCGTTTTTTTTTTTTGCTGTGTGACGTCTGTTAACGTTCGATTCGATGGAAATCAGGAACTGTTGACCGGCATTTTGTCACTGCGAGTAAATATTTTGTTTTAAATAATTGTTATAAATTATTCCTTATTGATAAACATTGTCTGCGCCATCTTGCCTTTTTTGCAAAGCCACACTTTTGTTGAGCACGGCAGCCATTTTAGATGCCTTGACCAGACCTACTCTCTGCACGCCGCCGATCCTCAGCATGGCTCCCCACCCTCGCAAGCATCTCCCCCACGCACTGGTCACCCCCGCTCTCTCTCTCATGCATGGGCCAGAAACCTCCTCCCATCTGCGCTGTTCGTGAGCGTTTTTTTTTTTTTTGCTGCGTGACTTCTGTTAACGTTCGATTCGATGGAAATCAGGAACTGTTGACCACCATTTTGTCACTGCGATTAAATATTTTGTTAAAAATAATTGTTATAAATTAATCCTTATTGATAAACATTGTCTGCGCCATCTTGCCTTTTTTGCAATGCCACACTTTTGTTGAGCACGGCAGCCATTTTAGATGCCTTGACCAGACCCACTCTCTGCACGCCGCTGATCCTCAGCATGGCTTCCCACCCTCGCAAGCATCTCCCCCACGCACTGGTCACCCCCGCTCTCTCTCTCATGCATGGGCCAGAAACCTCCTCCCATCTGCGCTGTTCTTCTCTGAGAATCACACCCTGTGCCCGCCCGACACCTCCCTTTCACCCTATTCACTACCGCACCCTCTGACACTCCTCTTCCTCTGTGTCCGATTGTCCAATCAATCAATCAATCAGTGACACTTATAAAGCGCGCTACATACCCGTAGGGTCTCAAGGCGCTGGGGGGGGGGGGAAGGGCCGCTACTGCTCGAACAGCCAGGTCTTCAGCTTCTTCCTGAAGGAGAGGTGGTCTTGGGTCAGGCGCAGGTCGGGAGGGAGGGAGTTCCAGGTCTTGGCGGCCAGGTAGGAGAAGGACCTTCCTCCTGTAGTCGCTCTTCGGATGCGGGGGACAGCGGCAAGGGCGTGGTTGGCTGATCGGAGGTGGCGTTTGGGAGCGTAGAAGTTGACTCGGCTGTTGAGGTAGCTCGGGCCTTGGTCATGTAGGGCTTTGTGTGCGTGGGTGAGGAGGCGGAAGGTGATTCTTTTGTTGACGGGGAGCCAGTGAAGGTCTCTCAGGTGTCCGGAGATGTGGCTGGTTCGTGGGATGTCGAGGATGAGTCTGGCTGAGGCGTTCTGGATCCGCTGGAGTCTCTTCTGGAGCTTGGCGGTGGTACCAGCGTAGAGGGCGTTGCCGTAGTCCAGTCGGCTGGTGACGAGGGCCTGGGTGACGGTCTTTCTGGTCTCGGTGGGGATCCACCAGAAGATCTTCCGCAGCATGCGTAGGATGTTGAAGCACGCCGAGGAGACGTTGTTGACTTGCCTGGTCATGGAGAGGGAGGGGTCCAGGATGAAGCCCAGGTTGCGTGCATGGTCTGTCGGTTTGGGTGCGGTGCCCAGGGCGGGAGGCCACCAGGAGTCGTCCCAGGATGAGGACCTCCGTCTTGTCCGAGTTCAGTTTCAGGCGGCTGGTCGTCATCCACTCGGCTACCTCTTTCATCCCTTCGTGCAGGTTGGCTCTGGCGGCGGCGGGGTCGTTGGTCAGGGAGAGGATCAGCTGGGTGTCGTCGGCGTAGGAGATTATGTTGAGGTTGTGTTTGCGTACGATGGCCGCGAGGGGGCTCATGTAGACGTTGAAGAGGGTGGGGCTCAGAGATGATCCTTGGGGGATGCCGCAGATGACTTCGGAGGCCTCTGACTTGTACGGTGGTAGGCGGACTCTCTGTGTTCTTCCGTCGAGGAAGGAGATGATCCATTCCAGCGCCTTGTCCTGGATTCCGATGTTGCTGAGGCGCTGTACTAGGGTGCGGTGGCAGACCGTGTCGAATGCCGTGGAGAGGTCTAGGAGGATGAGGTCCAGGCCGGTCCCAGGCTATCACCTAGTCCTGCAGGTGTAGTTTATGGCCCCAGCTGTAGAGAATCACCCCTTGTCAAAGGAGTTACAGTAGATCAAGGCCCCCACCCGATGAGATACGTCACACCACACGCGTTCCTACTATCTGATAACCATTCTGTATTGTGCTTGGGGAGGGGATTCTCACTGTGAGGGTGTGTGGGTCCGAGCCTGAAGCGGAAGATTCCAGGAATGCCTCTTTGTACATCAAAGTTTTTACAATTATGTGTCACATTAAAAATATATAGCACTCCAACAAAGTAGTAGGATTATAACATTTTAATAACTTATAAATATATACAACGCAACAAAAACAGTAAATACATCTAAAAAATGTTTTAAAAAAGAAGCAACAATGTTCAGTAGCTGTGTTTTGTGCAAATAGTCCCAAGGCAGCACAACGTGCTGAGTTCTGGACGGCACCCAGGTGATGTTACCTGGGTGCCGCACTGGTTTTTGGTATCCTACAATGCAGCTCCGAAAAACGGCGTGGGGCGTCCCGGGTGGTGCGGGGGGAGGCCTCGTCAGTAGCGGTCTGTTGTGCGAATAGTCCCAAGGCAGCAGAACGCGCTGAGATGTGGATGGCATCCAGGTGATGTCCAGTAAGTTGCTGCACTGGTTTTGGCATCCTACAATGCTGCTCGGAAAAACGGCGTGGGGCGCCCGGGGGGGGGGGGGGGGGCGGCGTGAACGGGCCTCCCCAGATGGAGGCTCGTCTGCTGTACTGGGGTGCCCCTTTACTGTTTCAGTTGCCATTCCGCCCGCTTTTGCTACACTGTGCCTCATCCTCCATTCAGCTGGTTATCACCCGCTCTTGCGGCTACAGCGTCTCGCTCACCATGTAGTTGAGTTGCGCCCACTCTTGCGGTGCAGCGATAGGCGGCTGCTACAGGACTCTTAAAATGGCGGACGGCTCTTCGGATTTGGGCCTGGTCCACTAAAATGGCCCTGGGACACCTTGGAACTCGGATGTCCCCTGAGCCTTGTAGATTTTACAAAAGTCTTGAGGGCCCCCGACTCCTGCAGTCTTCCGGTGGGGAGCGGCTGCCATGATTGCTCGCGGAATGACCACGACGGAGCCACGAGATGGTGGTGCTCTCATGCTGACGCCAGCTTCAGTCTGAAACATCCAGAAACAAGGTGGGGCTTTCATCGTTTGGGAAAAAAAATGTTTTAATCCAATGAAAAGTGTTATTTTTAGGTCATATGATCAAGCCTTCTATCATTAGGAAACCAAAAGTAAAATGAACCAATGAAAAGTTTTATAAACAAGTCACATGACCTGTTATGCTTACGTTACGCGCTGGTATAAAAAGCGTCGAAAATCCGTTGGCACGTGAGGCGGCGTCAGTAGCGGACCGATGTGCGAATAGGCCAAAGGCAGCACAACGCGCCAAGATCCGGATGGCACCAAGGTGGTGTTCAGCAAGTTGCAGCACTGGTGTGGCCATCCTACAATGCTGCGCCGAAAGTCGGCGAGGGGCGCCCCGTTGGCCTGTGAGGTCGCGTCAGTCAGTGGGGGCTGTTTGAGAAAGCAATGTGATGCTGTGCGTCGCCCCCAAGATGGAGGCTCCTCGGCTGCAGTGGGGCGCCCCTTGGTGTTTCACTCGCTATCCAGCTGAGTTGCGTCCGCACTTGCGGCTACAGTAGGCCGAAGGCAGCACAACGCGCCGAGATCTGGATGGCACCAAGGTGTTGTCCAGCAAGTTGCCGCACTGGTGTGGCCATCCTACAATGCTGCGCCGAAAGTCGGCGTGGGGTGCCCCGTTGGCTTATGAGGTGGTGTCAGTAGCGGATCGATGTGTGAATAGGTCGGAACCAGCACAAGGCGCCAAGATCCGGATGGCAAGTCCTGGATGTTGGGTGCCATAGTTGAGAGCCAAGATCCGGATGGCAAGTCCTGGATGTTGGGTGCCATAGTTGAGAGTTCTGAGCAGTGCTTGTAACACTGTCTGAAGCTTATTTGCACCTGCTGCAGCTTCACTATTGCCCTGGTGTGGCCAAAGATCGCCCATGACATAGGCGGCCGGACCCGAGGTCCGGCGGAACTTTTTTCCTTTTCCTTTCTGCATCTTGTCCCACAATCCGTTTGACCTGAAGACACGACCAGGTCCCTGAATGTGTGCAGGGGGACGCTATTGATTGAATCAAAATGGCGGCTTCACACAAAGCTGACTCAAGCGTTGCTGGTGATGCTATACAGACAAAAAATGGTTTTCAGTTTGTACATTCTTCAGGATTTTTCCATCCAAGGCTGGTTGAGAGTTTGTAGAACAATGGCTTTAGATCTTGCCCTCCCCTCTTTTGACTGTTGGTTCTTGTTGCCTATCTCTTCTGTTGTCATTTAACTGAACCTTTTTTGACTGCCGAAAGGGGTTCAGGTCGGACCGCTGGTTTGTGGAGACATTTTGACTATATCCTGGACCTGCCCGGCCTCGCCCAAAACGGCGCCGGTATAAATGGGACTCGTAACTCCTTGTTGTGTACTGGTTGAACAACCTTGATATCACGAGATACGTATGCAGTTTTGAAGCACATGGCGGGCGGGGACGAGAATTGATTGAATATTTCGACATCCTTATTGATATTAAGTTCTGATGTGTTATTGATTACTGTACTATTGTAAGTTCGAATTAACGTCACCCATAGTACTTGCCCGCAAATGTATATCTAGAAAATGTTATTGTAAGTGGCCCTGTCGTATTTTAATTACAAAATGTACGTCCACCGATTCCGCAACTGTTAGACACCTTAGTTCTTGCAACCTAATGGCCCGCTCGTTACGTTCCTCTACAGTGTAAATGTTTCCTCATCATATACGATTCCAGTTTGCTCCGTGGCCGGCCCACGTGGTTATAGGCCCGTATTTGTATACTGACATTTTCACAATAAAGGTTTTTAAAACAAAACATGGTAGTAGTATTTACATTGGTAAAGTTTTTAATTTTAGTCACTGTTTTCGAATCAGTAAAAGGCAAGTGAAATAAGGCAGTCCAATTATATGACGGATAAAAGGTATAATACGCAGGAACGCAGTTAAGATAAATGGTCAAGGGCTGTTGTGTTTTTTACTCCTGCAACATAAAGTGATCGATAAGAATCTGATATTCAGGCGTATCGGCGACTAAGACAGCAGGCCGAGCATCTTTTGCTCAACGGCTCCGTCATGGGACGAAGAAACGCCCTTTTGCTATAAAAGGGAATATATTTTACTTGCAGGACAGTTGTTAATTTTCCGGGAAAGTACATTAGCCTGGAACATTATAACATATATGTTTAAGAAAAAATATTGTTCGAATGCAATAAAAAGCGTAATTTTTAGGTCATATGACCAAGCCTTTCATCATTAGAATAACAAAAGTAAAATGAACCAATGAAAAGTTTTATAAACAAGTCACATGACCTGTTATGCTTACGTTACGCGCCGCGCCCCGGATCACTTCCGGTAAGCTGCGCTTCGCGCACCGGAGCACCTCCGGGTGCGCTAACGCGGCGTGTCATATAACGCATTACGCGACAACATAGGTCCAGAATATAGTCAAAATGTCTCCACCAACCAGCGGTCGGAACACAACCCCTTTCAGTAGTCTAAAAAGTTCTGTTAAATGACAACAGAAGGGACAGGCAACAAGAACCATCAGTCAAAGAGGGGAGGGCAAGTTCTTCCCTACCGGGTCACGTTGGGGCGCTACTGGAACTGATCGAATTGGTAGTTTACAGTGTTTCTGGATGTTTCAGACTGAAGCTGGCGTCAGCATGAGAGCACCACCATCTCGTAGCTCAGTCGTGGCCATTCCACGAGCAATCATGGCAGCCGCTCCCCACCAGAAGCCTGCGGGAGTCGGGGGCCCCCAAGACTTTTGTAGAATCTTCAAGTCTCAGGGGACGCTTTCGAGAATGGGGCCCAAGCCCTAGCAGACAAGCGTCCGAGTTCCAAGGTGTCCCAGGGCCATTTTAGTGGATCACGCCCAAATCTGAAGAGCCGGCCGCCATTTCGAGAATCTTGTGGCAGCCGCCTATCGCTGCATCGCAAGAGCGGGAGCAACTCAACTACATGGTGAGCGAGACGCTGTAGTCGCAAGAGCGGGCGGTAAACAGCTGAATGGTGGAAGAGGCACAGTGTAGCAAAAGCGGGCGGAATGGCAACTGAAACGGTAAAGGGGCGCCCCACTACAGCGTGTCTTCAGGTCAAACGGATTGTGGGACAAGGTCCAGAATGGAAGAGTCATCAAAAGGTAAAAAGTTCCGCCGGACCCCGGGAGCCGGCCGCCTATGTCGGGGGCGATCTTAGGCCACACCAGGGCAACACGACTTGGGGAGGGGGCAGGAGCCAAGCGCCCCCTCCCAGTCCGCGCCACCACACCGTATGTTGAAAATCTGAAGCTATCGTTCTACAAACTCTCAACCAGTCTTGGATGGAAAAATCTTGATGAATGTACAAACTGAAAACCAGTTTTTGTCTGCATAGCATCAGCAGCAACGCTTGCTATCAGAGTTTATGAGTTTCATGCTCGATCGATTGAGCTAGCCGGATCAGGCAACAAAAAGTATAAAATAGTTATGTAAATAGTTATTTAATAAAATGTTTTACCCTGTTACTTTGCTGGTGTGTTGTATATATTTATAATATTTGCATAGAGTTTATCGTTATTTTGGGCGGGGTGGGTGGCGGAGCCGAGCTGTCTTGCAGCCATCATGGTGTGGAGCTCAGTTCATCTCACTATTTTTGTATTTCTCATGAAGGGTTGTTCGTAATGTTTCTATTTTAGCGAGGTCAAAAAGAGATCCCATTAGTGGCCTACTGATTTTGCTTGATTACTTTTGTTTTTTTACACGATTTTTCACTATCTGCAAAGACTAAACAGAGTATTGCGACTTTGTGCTTGTTTGTAAATAGAGAATGAACCAAAGAGAATCAATTGTAAAACAGTAAATGCTTGGATAACAATCAATCAAATGGAGAGACAAGCAGGCACGACGGATTACAACGGGGGTAAAGGCCTGCGTTAACTACCCTTCACTATCTGCAAAGAGAGAGTACTACTAAGAGAAAAGCGGGGGGGGGCAGCGTTCAAAGCACATCAGCGTGCATAAACACGAAAAAGTTTTTACCTATCACGTACTTGACATTTGACAGCTTTTGATATTTGCTATTAAAAAACCATTGAATATTTGGGCAACCAATCAATAACCCATATAGTTACTCATATAGCTACAGATCAACAAATGCAGCAGTTTACAGAACTACAGTAATAATGATGCACAAATTAAGACAGTTTAGTCACTAACCCATGCACTCAGTGAGACACATTTAATCATTCTCTCATACAGTCAGTCATGCACCTACTAAATCCTTCATCCAAACACTTATACATCCACTCATTCTTCAATATGTAAGACATATTTTAACTTTACAGAAACATACAGTCACTGGATGTTGTCATCAGTGATGTCATCAGTGATGTCATTTGAGATGTCATCAGTGATGTCATCAGTGATGTCACTGACCATGTCATGAATGATGTAATATTTGACATCAACAGCAGTGGGTTGCGGGTGCGCGATATATAGTTATTGCATCTAACTATATATGCGAATTTCTATGGTTTTGTGCGAGTAAATTAAGGTTTTGTAAATGCTAATCCCTAACTATATATGGGCTAAAACCTATGGTTTTTTCAGTGAATATATATATATATATATATATATATATATATATATATATATATATATATATATATATGTTCAAGTTACATCAATAAAGGTAAGAATAGGAAATCTATACTTACCTTCATGATATAATAGTGGTCGGTATTTTGGAGGGATGTATGACGGTACCATGCGTACTTTTACAATGCGTACCGTTACCACGCTACTTTTACCACGCAAGTCGTTGTAACGACCTGCGTGGTAAAAGTAGCGTGCTAACGGTACCGCGTTGTAAAAAATGCGTGGTAACCGTTGCATACCATTTTGGAGTCAGTATTCTCCTACTTATGTGCTGGAAAAATCCCCTAAGGTGAGTGACTTCTTGAATCACTTGTGGAGTATCAGCTTTACACCAGTTGTGGTGTAGAACACTGGTTTTTAGAAAATTGATTGCCATGGTAGTCAAGTCAAGTCAAGTCAGAGAATTTATATAGCGCACTACATACCCAGAGGGTCTCAAGGCGCTTAGAGAGGGGAGGAGGATTACTTGTCAAATATCCACGTTTTAAGTTGCTTTCTGAATGCTAGGTGGTTCTGGGTAAGGCGAAGGTAAGCGGGGAGTGAGTTCCATGTTTTAGCAGCCAGGTATGAGAAGGATCTGCCTCCCATGGTGGTCTTGTTGATGCGAGGTACAGTGGCGAGGGCTTGGCTGGAAGAACGCAGTTGGCGGGAGGGGGTGTAGAAGGACAGTCGTGAGTTGAGGCATTCTGGTCCGATGTCATAGAGTGACTTGTGTGCGTGGGTTAGCAGTCGGAAGGTGATTCTCTTATTGACGGGTAGCCAGTGGAGGTCTTTCAGGTGACTAGAGATGTGTTCGTTGCGCGGGATGTCCAATATGATCCTGGCTGAGGCGTTTTGGATTCGTTGGAGTTTCTTCTGGAGTTTAGCGGTAGTACCTGCGTAGAGGGTATTTCCGTAGTCCAGTCGGCTCGTGACCAGAGCATGGGTGACTGTTTTCCTTGTTTCGGTGGGGATCCAGCGAAATGTTTTTTTGAGCATGCGAAGAATGTTGAAGCAGGAAGAGGATACGGCGCTGACTTGTCTGTTCATTGAGAGTGAAGAATCCAGGATGACGCCTAGGTTCCGTGCGTGGTCTGTCGGGATGGGTGATTTTCCAAGGGCTTCCGGCCACCAAGAGTCGTCCCATGCAGAGGGGGATGTACCTAGGATGAGGACTTCTGTTTTGTCTGAGTTCAGTTTCAGACGGCTTTGTTTCATCCATTCGGCAACTTCTTTCATTCCTTCGTGTAGATTAGTTTTGGCGGTGCTGGGGTCATTGGTGAGAGAAAGGATTAGTTGAGTGTCATCCGCGTAAGAGATGATGTTGAGGTTGTGTTGGCGGGCGATGGCCGCGAGGGGGCTCATGTATACGTTGAATAGGGTGGGGCTGAGTGAGGATCCTTGTGGTACACCACAGATGACTTCAGTAGCCTCGGACTTGAATGGTGGAAGGCGGACTCTCTGGGTTCTTCCGGTGAGGAACGAGGTGATCCATTCAAGTGCTTTTCCTTGTATTCCGATGTTGTTGAGGCATTGTAGAAGGGTGCTGTGGCAGACTGTGTCGAATGCTGCAGAGAGGTCGAGGAGGATGAGGGCGACTGTGTCTCCATTGTCCAGTAGAGTTCGAATGTCATCTGTTGCTGCGATGAGGGCGGTCTCAGTGCTGTGTTTTGCTCGGAAGCCAGATTGTGAGGAGTCGAGGGATTTGTTGGCTTCGAGGAATAATATAGCTTGAACAAGACATTGAATATGTTGTTTAAATATATGTTATTAGCATTTTATTTACTTTATTGGTCTGCAATGGTCTTTGTTAAACATGCTACAGGAAGGTTTTAGTAATGGCCAGGATCTGAGCTACACATATCATGCAGTTGCTGAATGGCTCTATGAGTCAGACATGGTGAATTATTTGTCATATAAGCAATGAGTTAGTCTCTTAGCAACAAAACAATAGCATATCACAGGAACACTACCAGCATTGAAAGTCTGAAATGTAAAACACTTAGGGCTAGATGTATAAAGCATTTTTGCAGTCGCAAATGACCCAATTCACAAAATCGGGCCATTTCTGACCACAAAAATATATTTTGGTAGTAGTAGTCATACTTTATTTGGTTATAATTAAACAAACCAAAAATACAATATCACTGAAACATATACTATAAACATACATATCCACCCATTTGTACTTCATCCCACATTACAAAAAATAAAAAATAAAATGTATAAAATGTTCTCATGTTCTATAGTAAAATCAAGTAAAAATAGATCATCTTAAGATAAGAACATCCATACTGCATTACACAGTTTCGTAAAACAGCATTCCCACAGAAGCAATATAAAACAGTCCAATAGATCCAAAAAGTGGCTGTGTATTGTGCAACCAATAGTCATGTGCAAGAGACAAAAAAGTTTACAATTACCATGTCCTGGTGAGAATTCTCATTTTAAATATGAAATGTGGGGCAAAACATTTACACTTGACCACGAACTCAAAGTTGGTGGTAACCCATTCGAAAATTGGAATGTGTCCGTCTGGGACCCCTTCACCTTTGAGAATGTTTAAAAAAGATTTTTTTAACAGCAGGCGGTGGTCTCATGGACCACTGTCTGCTCTTAAAAAAACAAAAATGAAACTTTTCATTATTAATATTTTTAAACACATCCCGTTTTCCAATAAGGTAAACGGGTGCATTTAAAACAAATTATTTAAAAGCATTCACAAACATGGTGGTCTGCTGACCCCAGCAAGCCCCCAACCCTGGGATGGCAGCGTATCCTAGTAGGTCACAAATTGTGACCTACATCATTAACATTCATGAGGTAGGTCTATTTGTGACCCTCTCTCCATATCACTATTTAGGGAATAGGGGTAGATAAC